>NW_027666630.1:0-98948 GCF_963455335.1 Martes martes
AGTGCCTGAGGGCATTGACAGAGAGAGGTATGAACAAATTTGAGATCATTATTGGAACAATCTACCATGGTTGCTTAAAAGAGAAAGTCCCTCCATTCTAATAGGTTATATTAATTTTACTGCTTTCTGAGGAAACATTGATTCAAATGGAATGAAGAACAAACCGTTCAAAGTTTATGAAGGGAATGTGATGTAGTGTAATCTCTAAAGTCTTAAGCAACAAATATCAAAGATGTTCTAAAGACACTAGTCCTGGGAATCCCTCCTCAAAAAGATGGAATTTGTCACAAGCATGTTTAGAAAATATCCCTATGTCTACATCATCTCAGTCCTGAGCATGTGTGATGGTTAACTTTCTTTGTCAACTTGATTGGGCCATAGAAGGCCCAACATTTGATCAAACATTATTCTGTATGTACCTGTGAGTGTGTTTCTGCATGAGCTTAATATTGGAATAAGTAGCCAGAATAAAGCAGATTGCTCACCCCAGTGTGAGTGAGCCTCAACCAGTTAATCGGGCACTCATCCAACCAACCTGAATAGAAAAAAAGCTAAAAGGGAGCACCTCCTGTCTGTCTGAGCTGGAGCATAGACTTTTCTGCTGCCTTTGGACACAAACAGAAAAATTGACTCTTTTTGAGTCTTAAACCTGCTGGCTTTTGTACTGAACTTACACCATTGGCTCACCTTATTTTCAGATTTTTGGAATAAGACTGGAAATTCACCCTCAGTTCTTCTTGGTCTCCATCTTGTTGACTATAGATATTGGGTCTTCATAGCATCTATAGTATGTGAACCAATTCCTTATTCTTATGCTTTCTCCTTTCTTCTCTCTCTCTCATACACACATATACATCTTCTATTGTTCTCTTGTTCTCTGTAGAACCTTGAATAATACGTAATATGTAGAACCTTGAATAATACAGGATGTTATACATTGACATATTAACATACTAGTAACTCTAAGATTGTCTAGAGTGAAAAGTAATATTTTTTTAATATAAAAGAATTTTCAAAATGAGTAGAAAAGACTTGATTTGGGTCTTGGTTCTGCTACAAACTGTGTGACTTTCAAAATTTATGTGAAAGCTCTAGATAAGTTTCTGATTCCTTATCTGTAAAATGGTAAGATTGAGAAAGTACTTCTAAAGCTATTTACATGCTAAATTTTCTCTAGAAGCTACTAAAGAAATAAAAATTATTATTACTACACTTAAATGACTACTTAAACTTAATACATTTTTAAAACCACAGAATACCTTATTACACAATATCTATTAGTATTCTGAGAAATTAATGTTCCAGTGAACATATTTTATAAATTATATTTAGAATAGAAAGACCAGGAAAGTATCAACTTAAAACTTTTTTTTTTTTTTGTATTGTGAAACTTTGACCTGCACACATAATTTGGCCATGTGTGTGTGTATGTGTGTGTGTGTGTGTGTGTGTGTGTGTACTGTGACACATCTGAGCATGAAATGAAATGGTACAATGTGTTTATTTTAGACATAGATTTGTCTAAGAAAAACCAACAAAATAGAGGTTTCAACAAGAGAATTCTTCTGATTACATCTTTTTTTGAGAGAGGATGATTACTGGATATCTTGGAGGAAGCTTTGTATCCTAGTAGGAAGACAATATAAAAATAATAGTAATAACTGTATCATAGAGTTCTCAATCACCATTCATTTTCAGAGAACTTTTATATCTGTTATCCCATTTGAAAAATGATTCATGGACAAAGAGACAGTACATTTGATTCAGACATACAGTTGTAGACTGCTAGAAGATTTTGGATAAGTAAACTACAAGGGAAACAGAGGTTTTCTCACCTTGGTCAAAGGTCATGGACATCTTGTTTTTGCAGAATAAAAACGCAGTCTGGCAAATAGTAACTAACATTGATAAAACAGATTACATTAGAATATAAAAAATAAAGCTATAGTTTCTGTGTGAATAGTATTTATGTCACTGCTATTAACCAGACATTGCATTTTAAAAATATTTCCCTAGTCCAAAAATCTCAAAAAATGAAGTCTTGAGATGTCTTTGGAAAGTGTTTTAAGGGGACATATTTATTGCTTTTAATTCCCCTCCCCAGTAAAGCATACATTATCAGCAACCAACAATTTTACATATATATCAAAATGTGATGACTCTAATACTCCTACTTCTTCTCCAGTTGGCTTATCATTAATATAGGCTTCTTTTATTTTGCTCATTCTTTTGCTCTCTGCGACCTATTAGCACAAGGATGAGGCAACAGAAAACCTCTCTAGCTGATATGTTAAGGATCATGAAAAAGTTACTACTATTTTGCTAACTGAAAAATATAAACCATGATACTTTTTAAGCTAGCTGATTTTAAAAGTAAAAATGATATGCAGAAACACAAGCAATTTTTGTATGCTAATTTCCAGTGAATAGTAAAAGTGGGACTGTACAAACAGTGTTCACTTTTGATCTTTATATTTACGTTTTCTATCCCATGATCACAAGCTAGAACTAATCTAGAATAATTACTTTCTACCTTTTTAAAGGCTCCAGGAAAGATGTTAGTTAAAAGATGAATCCCTTATGCACTCAAAATCTTTACTGAGACAATAAATTAATTTGAATATAATATCAAGAAGGAAGAAATGGAGTTTTATTTATTAAAAACTAGATGAAGAAAAATTGTCTTTAGAATTCTTCAATATAAAGTTTAATATTTAGTCACCTCTTTCCCAGACATATCTCCTTAATTCACTCTGCCGTTATTTCTCTCCATAGATTCTCCGATCTAGTTCCTTTGTGAAGATTTTCCTATCATTTACTTACAGGTAACTTTTTCCCTTTTCCATCTTCTACATTAGTATTTTCTACTCTGCCTGTGTTGTCTTTTTTAACATGTAAGTGAGTAATGTCAAGGTTAAGAGTATGGCCGTCCATCTAAAAAGTCAAGATTCAAGTGCTTTTTCTACATCAATTTACTCTATAATTTAGGCAGATATTTGGTATCCTCATTTGATAGACTATGGGGTAGGAAGTGTTTATATGCCTTTTCAGGTTCTTATAAAAACAATATGATGCTTGGTGCATAGTTTGCTTATTAAAAGATGATAGTGAGGGTGCCTGGGTGTCCCAGTCGCTTAAACATCTGACTTGTGACATGGCTCCGGTCATGATCTCAGGGTCATAAGATCGAACCCTGCATTGGACTCTGTGCTCAGCACAGAGTCTGCTGGAGAGTCTCTCTCTCCCTCTGCCCTTACTCTCCCCCCAGCTCTCTCTTTTGCTTAAATAAATAAATAAATCTTTAAAAAAAAAGATGATAGTACTTTTTCTTATCTTTATCATTCTCAACATTTTCAGTGTCATTTATCTAACTACATTTTAGTTGCAAGAGAATGAGATGAGCTCCTTCAGTATTTATTTATTTTTTGACCTCCACATTGCCTCATACAATGCCTTGCTCATAGTAGACGCACAAAAAATACCTGTTGAGTAATAGCTGTCTGATACCAGTGAAGAAGAAGGAGGAAAAAGGAAAGCTAAAGGGTAAGGTGACTTAATATAGACAGTGGTAATTTTAAAATTAATATCCTGGAGTCAATATTTAGCTTCTATATTAAATCAACAGAGTAAATGTTAAAGTTTTTGACAAAGCTTCTTGCAGTGTATGCTCAAATAATCTGTAATTCTGCTGCTATGAGTAAAATATTTAAAGTACCAGAGGGCCAGTGAAGACAAGATCTGCGTTGTTATGAATGTATAAAATGGGAAGAATATATAAAGTAACACTGAGATCACGATCTACGGTTTTCTAGGCACTCTGATCAGTGCTGGGAATCAAATGATTACAGGTCATTATCCTAAAGTAGCTCAAGATCAAGAGGATGCACGACTAAGCAATAAATTATGGGGGCTGATATGCCCTACATAAATTTTTATATAGGTTGCTAAGAAGGCAGAGAGGAAGGACATACAAGTAATCCAGGGAAGGATACTGGGAAGCCTTTAGGAAAAGATCATATTTTAATTACATCTTGAAGAATCAGGGAAACATACTGAGAGGCTGCTGTGATTGCTTCGAAGTACGACCAGTGTCTTAAAAAAGAAGCTAAAAGGCAAAATTAGTAAAAGGTGAACCAGAAACATAATACAGCAAAGCACAGTGATAGTTCAGTCTGAATGAATCCAAGTTCTTAAATAGTGGAATTAGTGATATGCTCCCATCCTTTGATCAACCTCTATTCTCGGATGGGAATAGTCCAAAGTCTTTTCCTTCTGGAGGGAAGATGAGCCCAACTACGGAAATAACAGACAACTACATCTTAAGGTATATCTTTATATTCTCTTTACTCTCCTGGCCCAATCCCTGCAGATTTGTCAACAAACCAGGTCCATTATGAGGCAGATTCTTGGAATCACTGCTTCTGTCCCAGAAGTGCTAGCCTGTCATGGGACAGTTATCACCATTTGTATTTTAGGCTGGAGTGGACAACTGCCACCAGGTGGCACCAAATTGCAGGCAGGACTTGGGTGCATCTGGATCTTACAGGCTCAGATTCCCTGACCATGAGCTAGCTAGAAAGGCTTAGCCCAGTCATTTCATGACACGAAAACCTGACCCAGCACTTTATGTGACTGAATTTTTAGACACTACATATCCTATCATGGTAGGAATTTTAGTACATTTTCAAATGAGAGAAGAAAATTAAAGCCCTGAGAAGGAATCTGCTTCTCACCAATGCATGAAGTTGTTCATTGGTAGAGAGGGAAGAAGGCAATTTACAGGAGAAGGAATGATGGAATTCTGGCCTTCAGCATTTTAAGTTTCTAGAACAGGCATCCACAAAAGAGTGAGAAGAGAAAAGGAATGAGAAAGGTCATTTGAATGAGCGGAGAGCCATCTGACTGGCTTATTTCGTAAGTAATTCATAAAGACTGGAGAAGTGGTCATATCATCAATAGGAAAAATAGCTTTTGATGTTCTTGTTTTTGTTTTGATTGATGCCCTGTTTCAGGACAAGTGCAGTTAGTTTTTAAATGTACAAGCTAACTTCTACAATATTGTTTGAGAAGGCATTTGAATCATTCTTGCCCTCTAGTAGTAGTCAGAAATTTGTAATGTCGTCAGTCCCAGGCTCTAGGTCTTAATCCAGAACTGTTTATGATGACTAATTTTGATTTCCTCCTGAGTCTCTGTGTCTCTGTCTTCCCAGTGCAACACTGAGTGTGAGCTCTGCCTGGTGACAGAGCTTTTCCATTATCTCTCCATCAGGTATTTTCTGTCCTCTGCCACATAGCTGATATGCCTGTCTCTTGCTGTAAAATTGCTTATGCCTGGGAAACTTGCCACCCAGGAAAACTTTGCCCCTACTACTCATAATTGTTTCTGCTGTGGAATTTCCCCCAGAAGATTCCTAAATTAAAGATTCCTAAATTAATCCATCCAAAGGTCTTCCACTAGGGCCCAACAGTGAACAATAGCTTTACCATGTGTACCTCAAGACACTGTCTTTTCTTAGCTTTGGGTGAAGTGGACCTTGAGTAGAATGCCAATCTATACCATGATGCAGTAGTAGAATCTGCCTCTGGTATAGTGCCTCTGGACTCTGTACTCAGAAAGCAGTAGGGAATTTCTTTAAAAAAAAGAAATCTCACTCCACCCAGTTTTTATTTTTATTTTATTTTATTTTTTATTTTTTAAAAATATTTTATTTATTTGACAGAGATAGCAAGAGAGGGAACACAAGCATGGGGGAGCTGGAGAGGGAGAAGCAGACTGGAGAGGGAGAAGCATGCTCTCTGCTGAGCAGGGAACAGGAGGCGGGGCTCAATCTCAGGACCCTGGGATCAGGACCTGAGCTGAAGGCAGACGCCCAGCAACTGAGCCACCCAGGCGCCCCTCTACCCAATTCTTAAATTAATAGATCTGAGCTAGCACAGGAGCCTTAATTATTAATTTTAAAGTACCCTAGGTACCTGAGTATGTGCAGTCAGTATTAAGAACCATTTCCCTATTCATTTAGGAAAGATCAAATGATTGTTATTAACATTTTAACCTGTGGCTCAGGTTGATTCTTTTCCTTAACACACGCAGGGATATTGTTTGCCGGAATTGTGTGCCTACTTTTGTTTTACAATTTATATACTTTCTGTACTGTATGTTATTTTAACATACTTTTCTGGATTTTTTTCTTGGTGGTCTTTCTCAGTGAGAGAGGTCTGCCAAATATATCCACTTCTCAAAAAACCTTGTTCCTCTGTCTCTGCCGGAGTTGGATAATCCTGCCTATAAGCTATTTTTCCATCAAACTAACATCTACTCCAAGCTTAAACTCCATTTACTATAGTTCTTCCTAATTTCCTTTTTGTATGGTTAATTTCAGGACCATTATGTTTGGTTTTTACATGGTAAGCTGCAAAACGCACGTATTCAACCTGCATCCCCGTCATCATAGAGCCGTGTGCCCTTCCATGGCACTGTGTCTGCCTGAAGCACAGAGCAACTTATTTTAATTTGCAAAGTTACGCCTTATGGGATACTCATGGCTCTGCTTAAAGTTGTCTCTACCTTTTATTGGAATCCTAATTCAAACAGGTTTCAGATATGTGCCCAGGGCATAGGTAATCCTGTACTCCACCCACTAGTATCTTTCCAGTCTTCAAAATCTGAACTTTTCTGCAACCACTTTATATGCCTATAGCAATCTTTAGGTGCAGTTTTTTAGTTACTCCTATCTTAGCCACTCCAACTATATGTAAAGGAGGCAAATTTCAGTGTTTCTCTGGACCCCAAATCTTGTCTGGTAAGTCGTTCTGGACCTTCTGTAACCTTAACAATTTGTACTTTTGTCAAAGTCTATTACCTGGTTGGTAACAACTAGAACAGCATTTATCTTTCCAGATACTCTCTTTAAGAGCAATTACATTCGAATCTACCTTATTTTCCTGGCCTTGCAGATCATTTTCCAATTTACATGTTTAATATTTTTCTAAGATTCAACTTTTCCCTAAAGCAAATTTCTCCCTTTTCACAGAATAATTAGTGTTTCTTCTGTTTTAATTATTTTTCTGTTCCTTACCCAAGATAATTAAACCATGTTTTTCCAGTCACCCCAGTTTCTCCTTGATCCTCTGAGTAAGTATGATTCCTAAACTCAAAAGTTCCAAGAATAGATTTTATAAGAACCTCCTCAGCCTTAGGGTTTCTAATATTTCCATTGAGTTGTTTATCTACTTAATACAAGTGAATAAGATATTTTCATAGGTCCCCTTCTTTATTATTTGTTTACTAAGAAAAATATGGCACTCATTTGTGAATGAAGCTACATTTTACTACTGAAAAGCCAAAGCCGTGGTCAGAGATTGTGTATTTAGTGAAATTTAATGGTCAACTTGATATGAATGACATAGAGTAGGATTTCTGCTGCCAGGCAGATCCCAGATACAGAGAAATCAGAAGTTACTGGTCCATCAAATTCTCCTATAATCAGGAGAATTACAGGAGTCCTGTAATCAGATAGGTCAAATCTTTGGAGAAAAAAAAATGAGTATGCAAGTAACTAGGGACTGACTATGAAAGTTTCTCCAATGGAAGATCATTTTGTGTAGAAAGAAACAATGGGTTCTTCCCTAATGCTTAATACTACGTCAGTGGTTTCCTTTGAATGAATGGCATAAGGAGTACATGAGTGGGGGAGGGCAGTGCACCATATTATTAAATGTATCAAAGTTATTCTGAAAATGATCCAGAAAGATTTCTATGTTAGAGATTAATGACAGCAGAGATCATAGCATATGACTGTTGGTTAATTGGATTTTTCTTCTGTCTTAACAGTAGAGAGTTCTCTCAATTGTTATGATAAGGAAGAATGATAGCAAAATTCAAATATATGTAAAATACGATAACATTTAGAAATATATTAGAATAAATGTTCTTTCATTTTATTTCAAATTATTAAATATATAGAAAATGTTTAGCAATATCGAACACCAGAAAGAAAATTTAATCCTATAAAAACAATTAGAATGATGCAGTTCAGGTATGGAAGAATTAAGGTCTAAAACAGAGTGAGCTGAAAAAGTGTTGGTGGAATATAGGGTTATAAGAAACCATGTGCCGGTGATAGGGTAGGGTTTACACAAAACAACATGTTGAATATTCAAAACATATCACTGAACGAAACATGTATAAATTGACTTACTATGCTATAATGACTTATAGCATTATGCATACAAATTAATACAAACACACATGAAGCATACATATAAGAGCTTATACTCTAAACGATTTATAATATGCCAGAATAAAATGGCACAAATAAATGAATCAAAAGATAATTTTTCAGCTCCCAATAGAGGTTAGTGAACAAAGAATGTGTGATTAATGCAATTTTCTTTATAAGGTTCCAAATAAAACCTGTTTCAACCATAAATTTGCATTTGTATCTTAATTTTTTCTTAAAAAAAAAAAAGAATTTATTTGTTTATTTGACAGAGAGAGAAAAAGAAAGAGCACAAGTAGGCAGAGCAACAGGAAGAGGGAGGGGGAGAAGGTTCCCCTCTGAGCAGGGAGCCTGATGTGGGACTCAATCTCAGGACCCTGGGATCATGACCTGAGCCAAAGGCCCATGGTTAACGGACTGAGCCACACAGGCATGCTTGTATCTTAATTTTTTCCAATAATAAAATGAGCTCTTTTAATTGGAAATTGATAGAAGTTTTGAGAATCAGAACACAAAACTATAACTACTCTACTCCTTCCATACCCTTGCAAAAGGAAACACTGTTAAATTTTGGTACATTTTTCAATCAGGTTTTCTTATAGATATTATTCCATATTTTTCTCATAATATTAAGTATGCTCCAACATTTAGAAAAACACATTTTCTAGAAACATATAGCTTAATGGCTGTATAAAATCATATCTTCAATTACTAGCCTCAGAACAACCTCTACAGAATCTAAATAGAGGTTACCTGTTAATTTTTCTAAGAAGCAGGTGATTCATGATTTTGAGTTGTGGACTTCATATGATCATTTATCTGTGGCCAGGGAGAATGGGATACATATAGAGAAGACTTATATACAGGTATAACCAAAGCTGAATTTTTCCGTTCTTTTTAGTACGGTTAGCATGTGAGGTTAGCTTCACAGTTACGAGTGACCCTGCCTTCCATACACACAAACTCCAACCAGATATGTCTGTTTCCTTTGAAGCAGAAGGGAAAAAAAGGCCATAAAAACTCAGGCACAAAATATCTGTTGAGATATTAATTTTAATCCTGAATGCACTGTTAAGCTAGTGATGGGGGTATACCGAATACTAAAATAGTGGAAAAATTACTCTCTACTGACAGGAATGTGATTACTTGGAAGGAAATTCAGTTTGTGTGGGTGGGAAATGACAAGAGGAAGTTGAGAGATTTTTTTTAAAAAGATGATTTGTGAATCATCTACTTTGTGGTAACCACTGAGAAGATAGAATCAATGACTCATAGAGAGTTCTGAGAAAAGAGAGATATTATAAAATGGATAACAGCTTTGGTGAAAACTAGGTGTTCTTTTAGTTAAATTTCAGAGTGGAGTAAAGGAAAGGAAGCATTCAAAACAACAAAAAAAAATGACTTATTAATACCTGGAGGATATTCAGTAATGTGTAGTAGCATAAAACAGAAGAAGGTGTTGTCAAGGCTATCAAATATCAAGAAGAAATCAGAGAACTTAAGTAATGTTCCCTGTATTTTAAGATTAATTTTAAAAATGCATAGAGTCTGATGCTAAACACTGTAGAATCAAGGAAAATAAATTATACTGGGAACTGGGACCTAAATTCCACATATAAAACCTCAGATTTCTGTGACTTGGGGAAAGAAGTCCCATAGCCTGCCATGTATCTTTTTTTTTCATTTGTAAAATAAAGAGTTCATTTATTGATTTCCAAAACTCTTTTCAGTTGTTAAATATTAGAATTATGAGCGTGACAAATGCAAGAGAAAAAATTATATGTAGTAATATAAATGAAATAATTTTGACTCATCATGCACATTAGACTGAAAAACGTACAGAATATTATTTATGACTTTATCAATACATTTGTATTTCTATTTAATTGTATCATTAAATATATTCATTTATGTTTATTTGTGATTTTATTAATATCAGTTACCATTTACATATATAGATATCGATCTATACATATTCTATGAAATTATTTACTTATACCTTTCTATCTTTTACCTGCAATCAAAGAATACCTTAGAACTTAGACCAAATGAAAGGGAGAAAAAACAAGACTTTGAATCATGCCAGCCATTATTTTGTCTATTGGGAAGTAGCAAAGCCACAGAATAGGGACACAGTGCTGGGGTGAGGCCAGAGGATATGACAGCAAAGGACTCTAACTCTCTCCTAGGCCAGACATGTATATAAGACATGTCCTTCTTTCCGACATTTATTTCCAATCCCAGGGAAAATCTGAGAAAAAAGAGATAGTTCAGGTATTAGAGTGACTAAGCAATTTTTTCTAGTAAGAAGACTAATCATTATCTAAATGGAATCTTTGAATTATGGATTTGAATTTAAATTACTTAAATTCTTTTTTATTTATTTATTTTGAATTTTTTCTATTTTATTTTATTTCTTTTCAGTGTTCCAAAATTCATTGTTTATGCACCACACCCAGTGCTCCATGCAATACATGGCCTCCATAATACCCACCACCAGGCTCACCCAAACCTCCCACTCCCCTCCCCCCCAAAACCTTCAGTTTGTTTCTCAGGATTCACAGCCTCTCATGGTTTGTCTCCCCCTCCAAATTCCATCTCACTTCTCCTCTCCATCTCCCAATGTCCTCCATGTTATTCCTTATGCTCCACAAGTAAGTGAAGTCATATGATAACTGACTCTCTGCTTGACTTATTTCACTCAGCATAACCTCTTCCAGTCCTGTCCATGTTGATACAAAAGTTGGGTATTCATCCTTTCTGATGGAAGCATAATACTCCATTGTATATATGGACCATATCTTCTTTATCCATTCGTCTGTTGAAGGGTATCTTGGTTCTTTCCACAGTTTGGCGACTGTGGCCATTGCTTCTATGAACATTGAGGTACAGGTGGTCCTTCTTTTCACTACATCTATATCATTGGGGTATTTACCCTCAGTAGTGCAATTGTAGGATCATAGGGTAATTCTATTTTTAATTTCTTAAGGAATCTGCACACTGTTTCCAAAGTGGCTGCACCAACTTTCATTCCCACCAACAGTGTAAGAGGGTTCCCCTTTCTCCACATCCTCTCCAACACTTGCTGTTTCTTGTCCTGTTAATTTTGGCCTTTCTAACTGGTGTAAGGTGGTATCTCAATGTGGTTTTGATTTGAATGTCCCTGATGGCTAATGATAATGAATATTTTTTCATGTGTCTGTTAGCCATTTGTATGCCTTCTTTGGAGAAGTGTCTGCTCATGTCTTCTGCCCATTTTTGATGCAATTATCTGTTTTGTGTGTGTTGAGTTTGAGGAGTTCTTTATAGATCTTGGTTATCAGCCCTTTGTCTGTGGTGTCATTTGCGAATATCTTCTCCCATTTGGTGAGTTGCCTCTTTGTTTTGTTGCATGGTTCCTTTGCTGTGCAGAAGCTTTTGATCTTGATGAAGTCCCAAAAGTTCATTTTTGCTTTTGTTTCCTTTGCCTTTGGAGACATATCTTGAAAGACGTTGCTGTGGCCTATGTCGAAGAGGTTACTGCCTATGTTCTCCTCTAGGATGTTGACAGATTCCTGTCTCACATTGAGGTCTTTTATCCATTCCGAGTTTATCTTTGTATATGATGTAAGAGAATGGTCAAGTTTCATTCTTCTACACATAGCTATCTAATTAAATTATTTAAATTCTTAAATAGACTCTAAATTATTGAATTGGATTAAGTTTTGAACCAAAAGCATCCAAAGTAAAAAATATTTCCACAAACATGTGAATGGAAACTCAAGGAATAGCCATCATTGATTATAGGCAAACTAAATTGGGCATATTTCTATCAGTACACATGAAATATTATGAGTTAAGTTTTGATACCCACATATGCCATTTTATAAATCAGAAATCTCAGGCTGTATTCTTTTCTTGTTGTGTCAGGTATATTGCTGGCTTCTAGAATACAGGTCGTGTAAGATAGAAATAGCTTCTTGTGTTTGTCCAAGCTGTCAAGTTCAAGGGAAGGGACCTCAGTGAGATCAGTCAAAGATTCATTAATTGAGATTCACATATAGGCAGTTTGAACAACATGGCAGTGCATTTTAATAGCTTATATAGCTGCTTCCTTTTATGCTGAGGAACTTTTTCTTAAATTCTTCCCTTCACTTATTCTTGATTAGATGTCCTCCATTTCCATGAAACAGCCCTATAAATAGAATATAGGAATCCAAGAAGGTTCAAGTATAGACTATAAGGTATAATCTAATAAAAGTATTTATTAGAAAAAAAAAGCCTGTTTATTGCCTACCAAATGTCAGATACTTCTCTGTGTGGTGGGGATAAAAGGATGAACAAGACAGATATTGCAATGTGGAGAGATAGAGACAATAAAACAAATAATTTCAGATTGCAATGAGTGATACATAGAAAATAAATTCATATGCCCAAGAGTCTGTGGGGTATGGAAATTTCTTTGGATCAAGTGATGAAGGAAAGACTCTGAAAAGAAATCATTTTAACTCAAATTAGAATCATACAATAGAGTCAGTCTAGGACAAGGGAGTCAGAGAATTCAGGCAATGGAAATATGGATTAAAGTTAACTATACATTAAATTTGTATGGTGAGGGGTGGGGTGGAGAGCCATACAAGATGAGGTTGGAGAAATAGTGCTAAATCTCACAAAGCCATGAAAAGTATTTGGATTCTTTTCTAAGTGAGATTATGTAATGGATAATATTGGTGCTCAAATTCCCTGGGATCTGTATGACCATTTTTGGGCATATTTCAACTCCAGTATGCCTTTCTTCCAAGAGCCAGTTCTTGTCACTCTTTTTTGAAGGAATGCCTTTTAGTGGCTGGAGACTGTCTTGTCCCTACTGCAGAGAAGTATCTGAAAATTTATGTCTATTACCCCCAACCTATAATTAGGTAACTCATGGATGCAGGTTCAAGTTGAGGAAACCCTCAGACTAAATTTTATCTCCAGAGCTGTTCTTCGAGATCAAGTTGAAGGGACCCTTTCTGGGTTTTAGCCTGTGTTCACATCCTTGCCTGGATCTCTCCTTTTCTCTGTTCTGTTCCCCCAGTTTCCCCTGGGAACACTTCCTCATTAGATCCCCTGGGAATATTTTCTTATAAAATTATTGCATAACAAACCTCATCTTATGCTCTACATCTGGAAAACTCTAACTCTGACAGCTTGAAGATATGGCGGGAATCTATAAAGAAGGACAAAAGCTGACTAATGTTTCAAAAATATCATTGTGGCTGCTGTGTGAAGAAAGATAGTGGAGGGTGGGGGAAGTCAGGGAATGAGGGACAAAGGTAAGCAGATTATTTCAGTAACCTGGACAAGATAGGCTATGAATTGCCTACACAAAAATTCTCTTAAAAAAAAATCTGTTGGGGTTCCTGGGTGGCTCAGTGGGTTAAAGCCTCTGCCTTCAGCTCAGGTCATGATCTCAGGGTCCTGGGATCGAGCCCCAAGTAGGGCTCTCTGCTCAGCAGGGAGCCTGCTTCCCTTCCTCTCTCTCTGCCTGCCTTTCTGCCTACTTGTGATCTCTGTCTGTCAAATGAATAAATAAAATCTTAAAAAATATCTTAAAATAAAAAAAAATCTTAAAAAATATCCATATATGTATATGTATGTGTGTGTGTATATATATATATATATGCATATATATATACACACGCATATATAACCCCATTAGAGAGACTGTCATAAATGATGCATTAAGGTATAAAAAGAAAATAATAAATTCTATTTCTTTGTGTTAGTTTAGAAATCAAATAATATGCCTCACCACTGTTTAATCTGTTAGTTGACAGAGGTATACATACAATTACACTTTGAAATAATTTTATATATTGGGCGATATGCTTAAGATTTTGTACTGAGTGGGAGGGTGCCTGCGTGGCTCAGTTTGTTGTTTGTTGAGCATCTAACCCTTGGTTCTGGCTCAGGTCAGATCTCAGGGTTGTGGGATGGAGCCCTGCATGGGGCTCCTGCTCAGTGCAGAGTCTGCTTGAGATTTATTCTCTCCCTCTCCTTCTGCCCCTCCCCCCAAATAAATAAATAAATAAATAAATAAAAGTTTTTTTCTCCGGAGCGATATGTCATCAAAAATGTTTAGAGAACAGTGGTTTTAGACACCAGCCAACTTTATGGTCTTACAGTCTATTCTTATGGGATGCTTTTCTTATGTGTATCTCTTGTGAAATGTCTTTGCCTTTAATCCTTCATTTTGAGGAGGAGATTTAATTATTTGGGTGCTTCTCTAGGTTCACTATTATGAAGACTGAGACTGTTCAATTTCTTCTGAAGAAATGCATAACTAGTTGTAGGGACAAGTTTGGTAATTCTCTACTATTTTCTGAGGATAAGAAAATTAAAAGTGCTCAGAAGCTTTAAGTGTAATTTTCCATCTACCATAAATTTACTTCAAAATGCTTTCTTCAAACAAGGTCAGGGCATTAGTGCTCATTAAGGACTATATACATGCACAGCTTGAGAATTCATCAGAAAACCAATCAGTTGTTTGAACTCAAAGAAATTCTGTAAAAAATTGTGAACTTTTTTCCACTCACTCAGCAATCTACTGCCACCTTTTACATCAGATATCATTTTAAAATGTAGATTTTATTAATCAGGTATTGTCAAGCCAACAGATCAGGAGACAATTGCCATTGAAGAAAGAGTTTGTTACAGTTACCAAAAAGAGAGATACTCCATGCTATGCAGGGCCGCCCGGGGAAATATCAGGGTCAGGCAGCAGGCTGAAGGAGCAGGAGGAAGACATAACAATAGCCTTTCTTGTAGTTTCTGCAGGAAAAGCAAGGCAAGACAGGTCAATAGGTTTAGGTTTGACAAGTTTGACTAATTTCAGCAGGCTCTGGGGTATAGGGCTCTCTCTAGGTCTCTGTTACCTGTCCCAGAGGTGATTAGCCCAGGGAGATAATGGCCTCCAATAGAGGAACCCTGTGAGAGCTAGACAAAGGGGATGATTTAGGGTATAGTTTATGGATTGGTTGATTTGCATGTGAAAGACACTCTTGAAGCCAAGTCCATCACTATCTCTAGAAAATAGCTTCAAGAATGTCAGTATCAAATGGATGGGACTGGAAGAGGTTATGCTGAGTGAAATAAGTCAAGCAGAGATAGTCAAGTATCATAAGGTCTTGCTTATTTGTGGAGCATAAGGAATAACACAGAGGACATGGGGAGATGGAGAGGGCAAGTGAGTTGGGGGAAATTGGAGAGGGAGATGAACCATGAGAGACTGTGGACTCTGAGAAACAAACTGAGGGTTTTGGAAGGGAGAGGGGTGGGAGGTTGGGTAAGCCTGGTGGTGGGTATTATGGAGGCCATGTATTGCATGGAGCACTGGGTGTGGTGCATAAACCGTGAATTCTGGAACACTGAAAAGAAATAAAAAAAAATTAAAAAAAAAAAAGAAGTGGTATACATACACAATGGAATAGTATTCAGCCATCAAAATTAATGAAATTGTGCCATTTGCAATGAGCTGGATGGAACTAGATGGAACTTATTTCATGCTGAATGAAATAAGTCAGACAGAGAAAGACAAAATATCATATCATTGATTTCACTCATATGTGGAATTTAAGAAACCAAACAGATGGACATAGAAGAAGGGAAGGAAAAATAAAATAAAATAGGATAAAAAACAGAGAGGGAGATAAACCATAAGAGACTCATAACTATAACTGGGTGTTATGTGCAACTGATGAATCATTAAACTTTTACTTCTGAAGGAAAAAAAAAAAAAAAAAGAATGTCAGTCTGTCCTGTGTAAGCAAGGCCCCAGGATGTCAAAGCATCAGAAAGTACAGACCATAAAAATAATGATCCATGTAAACTCAAAGAAAGAAAATGTTTCTATCCTAGAATATAAGAAGGAAAAAAAGAAGAAATAAGTGAGAGAGAAACAAGAGGGAGTAAATGAAGAAAGAAAAGAAAAAAAGTAATTAATCGGAGAGAAGGAACGGGAAAAATGGGAAAGAGGAAGAATGGGGAAAATAAAGAAATACTATTTCCTTTGACCAATTCGTAAACTGGAATGATTTTAATATGATATTCTAATAACAATTCTAAATGTGTGCTGAAACTACTTTTATTATGTGGATTGAACAGTAAAGAAAAATGCAGCTGAGTAAGTTTGAGACAGCTGAATGACTGCATATTCCATAACAATAACTCCATTGGAAATACACTGAATGTATTTCAACTTAGGTTTTTGCATAATTTTTTTTTATAAAATGGGTTTGCTTGATAACTTATTCTTTAAATGAATTATGGAAATTTCTAGTAGTCAGACATCGAGAACTTGACAGGTGTTTGAGAGAGAAGCTGGAACTCTTATTTCTAATAAAATACAGAGAAATTATGAAAGCCACATATTTTCTTGCTGATTTTATTTTTTCCTTTTTCTTTCTTTGTTGGACCCAAACTGTGCACATTGGTTTTAATTAAGCATCATTTAATTATTCTAAATATTCTAGGTTTCATAGGCATCACAATTCCCTTTTGAGGTCACCTTGGGTTCTGACTTTTATTGAAAGTTTTGCTACTACATAAAAAACTTCCAGTGTGCTCACTTTCTCACATTTATTTCACATCTGAAATCTCTAAATATTTTCCATAAATTGTGAGAATGAACATACAACAGATAATATGTGACAATTGAATTAGGACCTATAATCTCTGTAGTAACCAGCCCAGGAAACCAAATCACAACCTCTGAAACAGCACAGAATAGGCAAGATTTTGTGATTGACAGCTCCCCCAGCTTTTTGTGTCTCAGGTTCAACCAGAGAAAGTATGCTCCCCAAACAGATCATATAGGAACACAGAATGCCCCACTTCTAGGTAGCCCTCATCAGGTTGCCCATGCCAACAACTTCCATTCACAGCACAGGTTCAGCCTTTCCCTTTTTTCTTATCTTTTTTTTTTTTTCTTTATGCAGCTTTTCTACTCCCCTCCCTGACTGAAATCTCTGTCAAAGGTAAGTGATAGTGGCTGACTCCTTTGGACATCAAGCTCTGAAAAATGAGCCTCTATTTGTTCTCATTTGAATGGTGCTCATTTATTTCTACTTGCTTTTACTTCTTTTCCTGAGACTGATTTCATTTCCTTTTGCTGGTCTTCATAATTTTCCTTATGATAATCAGGGAAGTGATATTGTCTTTCTTCAGTAACAGGTATTTTTTTTTTCCTTAATTGAATTATAATGGATATATACCAGTTCCAGGGAATACCATGTTGACTTCACATTTGTACATTTTATAAAATGATCACTACAATAAGTCTAATTCACATCTGTCATAATATGTAGTTACAATTTTTTTCTTGTGATAATAACTTTTAATATTTACTTTCTTAGCAATTTTCCAAATATACAATATAGTACTATTAACTATGGTTATCATGCTCTACATTACATTCCCAGGACTTATCTATTTTATAACTGGAAGTTTGTATCTTTTGACCCACTTCACCCATTGGGCCCTAACCTCTGGCAATAACCTGTCTATTTTCTGTGTCTACGAGATCTTTGTTGTCATTGTTTTTAGATTCCACATGTAAGTATTATATAGTACTGGCTTTTGTCTGTCTGAATTATTTCACTTAAGATAATATCCTTAACATCCATCCATGTTGTACAAATAGCAAGATTTCATTCTTTCTTATGGCTGAATAATATTCCAGTGTGTGTGTGTGTGTGTGTGTGTGTGTGTGTGTGTGTGGTGTTTAAAACAGATTTTCTTTTACTTTTTTTTTTTTTGAAAGATTTTATTTATTTATTTGTCAGGCAGAGATCACAAGTAGGCAGAGAAACAGAGAGAGAAAGGGGGAAGCAGGCTCCCTGCTGACCAGAGAGCCCGATGTGGGGCTTGATCCCAGGACCCTGGGATCATGATTTGAGCAGAAGGCAGAGGCTTTAACCCACTGAGCCACCCAGGTGCCCCTAAAACAGATTTTCTATAACCATTCATCCATCAATGGATACTTAGGTTATTTTTGTAGCTTGGCTAATATAAATGATGCTAAATTGAACATGGTAATGCATGTATCTCTGAGTTAGTGCTTTTGTTTTCTTTGGATATATACCCAGTAGTGGGACTTCTGAATAATATGGTAGTTATATTTTTAATTTTTTGAGGAACTGCTATGTTGTTTTCCAGAGAGGCTACACCAATTTATATTCCCTCTCACAGTACATGGGAGGTCAGTTTTCTCTATATTCTCACCAACACTTGTTATTTCCTGTCTTTTTGGTAATAGCCATACTAACAGGTGTGAGGTGATCTCTCATTGTGGTTTTGATTTATATTTCCTGATGATTAGTGATATTGAACACCTTTTCATATACCTGTTGGCCATTAGATATCATTGCAAAAATATTTATTCAGATCCCCTGCCCATTTTTTAAATTGGGTTGTTTGTTATTGATTGTAAGAGTTTTTATATGTTTTGGGTTTTAACCCCTTATCAGCTATATGATTTATAAGTATTTTCTCCAATTCAGTAGGTTGCCTTTTCATTTTGTTGATGGATTCCTTTGCTGTGAAGAGAAGACTTTTAGTCTGATGTAGTCCCACTTATTTATTTTTACTTTTGTTGCCTTCAATTTTAGTATTGAGTTAAAAAATTCATTGCCAAGGGGCGCCTGGGTGGCTCAGTGGGTTAAGCCTCCGCCTTTGGCTCAGGTCATGATCTCAGGGTTCTGGGATCAAGCCCCGTATTGGGCTCTCTGCTCAGCGGGGAGCCTGCTTCCTCCTCTCTGTCTCTCTGCCTACCTCTCTGCCTACTTGTGATCTCTGTCAAAAAAATAAATAAAATCTTAAAAAAAAATTCCTTTAAAAAATTCATTGCCAAGACCTATGTCAAGGAGCTTACTGCTTATGTTTTCTTTTATGTGTTCTATGGTTTAACATCTTATGTTCCAATCTTCAATCCATTTTGAGTTAATTTTTGTGTATGGTGTAAGAAAGTGGTCCAGTTTCATACCTTTGCATGTGGCTATCCAGTTTTCCCAACACTATTCATTGAAGAAACTGTCTTTTCCCATTGTATACTCTTGTCTCCTTTGTCATAAATTAATTGATCCTATATGTGTGAGTTTATTTCTGGGCTCTGTACTCTGTTCCATTGGTCTATGTATCTGTTTTTATGCCAATACAATACTGTTTTTATTACTATAGGTTTGTAATATAGTTTGAAATATGGAGTATGATGCTTTGTTTTGCTTTCTCAAGACTGCTGTGGCCATTTGGGGTCAGTAGTAGGTATTTTTTTTAGGAGGATGATATTATATCAGGTAGGGACGAGCACAGGTGAAAATATGGCCTGAGGTAGATAAATTTGTTTTTAAGACTCTTAGACATTTTAAAATTATTTGCTCTTACCTGAATTCTAACATATGTTCTCTAATTTTTAATCAATGGTAAAACCTTTTCCTACCTTCTTCTTGAACCAAAATAGGTTTCCAGAACTTTTGGGGGGTAGTAGAAATAATATGGGATTATATATCAAAGATCCTGGAAAAAAATGGAGTTTTTCCATTTAAAAATCTATTTAACCTTAGGCAATTTATTTAACTGCTCCGAGTTTCAGTATTTTAATCTGCTAATGAGACTAATATTGCTTTCTTCATGAGATCAAATATAAAAAGCAATGCATAGAAGTGTTTTGTAAACAATTAAGTGACTCACATGTATCTCCCCTTTTTTGATTTAAAACATTGTGGTAAAATATAAGATTTACCATCTTAACATTTTTTAAAGATACAGTTCAGTAGTGTCAAGTACATTCACACTGTTTTGCAGGTAATCTCCAGAACTCTTTTTATCTTGCAAAACTAAACTATGTATTTATTAAGAAACAATTCTTTCACTTCCTATATTTGCATATTAATGCATGATATGTCCTTAAGGTCAAAGGCTGCTGTTTTTACTGTAGAGTCAAAATTTACTCTGTAGGAAGATTTTGGTGGACATGGAATAACTTTATACTGGTCCTTAAAATAAGCCAATTCTGGCTTTATTTGTCATTTATTCATTTTGACCATTATTGTTTCACATCTATTCTTGCCCTATTCCACTAAAACCAAAATGACATTTCCAAAACTAAATGAGATTATGTATCTCTCCACCTGAAGTCTTTAGGTGGCTTCCTGATATTCTGAGGATAATACTAAAATCTTTAACATAGGCATACTGCATTTTATTGTGTTTTATTTTGTTGTGCTTTGCAAATATTGTGTTTTTTAGAAAATTGAAGTTATTGGCAACCCTGCATTAAGCAAGTCTGTTAGCACCATTTTTTCCCAAGAGCATTTGCTTCTGATTTCTCTGTGTCACATTTTGGTAATTCTCACAATATTTTAAAATTTTCTTTTCCCTGTAGTCTTTTTGCTCATATACAGGGAGCATCATTTCTTTTTCTTTATAGGGAAATAGACAATATTTCAAAATATTTCAGTATTATTTTTATGGTGATCTGTATAGTGATCTTAGGTGTTACTACTTTAATTCCTTTGGGGTACCATGAACTGCACCCACATAAAACAATAAATGTAATAAATGGGGTGTGTTCTGACTGCTCCACCAATTGGCCATTCCCACATCTCTCTCCTTCTCCTCATACCTTCCTATTCCCTGAGGCACAAGAATATTAAAATGATACTAATTAACGACCCTACAGTGAATACCTAAGTATTCAGGTGAAAAGAAAAGTTACATGTCTCTCACTATAAATCAAAAGGTAGAGATGATTTAACTTAGTGAGGAAGACATGTTGAAAGCCAAGATAATGCTGAAAGCCTAGTCTTGTTCAGATACCAAGTTGTGAATGCAAAGGGAAAGTTCTTGAAGAAAAGGAAAAGTACTACTCCAGTGAAAGTGATAAGAAAGTGAAGCAGTCTTATTTTTGATATGGAAAAAGTTTTAGTGGTCTGGACAGAAAATCAAATGAGCTACAACATTCCCTCAAACCAAAGTCTAATCCAGAGGAAGGCTCTAGCTTTCCTCAATCATATGAAGGCTCAGAGAGGTGAGGAAACTGCAGAAGAAAATTTTTAAGCTAGGAGAGGTTGGTTCATGAGGTTTAAGAAAAGAAGCTATCTCCATAACAAAAGAGTACAAGGTGAAGCAGCCAAGTGCTGATGTAGAAGTTATAGCAAGTTATCCAGAAGATCTAGCTAAGATAATTCATAATGGTGGCTGCACTAAACAGATTTTTGATGTAGATAAAACATCCTTATATTGGAAGATGATGCTGTGTAGGGCTTCAGTGTCTATAGAAACATCAATACCTGTTTTCAGGGCTTCAATGGACTCTCAAGGCTTCAAGGCTGACTCTTTGGGGCTAATATGGCTAGTGAGCTTCAGTTGGAGTCAGTGCTCATTTATCATTCCAAAAATCCTGGGGCCTTTAAGAATTATGCTAAACTTACTCTGTCGGTGGTCTATAAATGGAACAACAAAGCCTGAATGATACCATATATCTTTACAGCATGGTTTACTGAATATATTAAAGCCACTGTTGAGACCTACTTGCTCAGAAAACAAAAAACAAAAAACAAAAAATTTGTCAAAATATTGCTATTTGTTGGTAATGCACCTAGTCACCCAAGAATTCTGATGGAGATGTACAATGATATTAATGTTTCATACCTACTTACACAACATCCATTCTGAAGCCAATAGATCAAGGAGTCATTTTGACTTTTAAGTCTTAAAATTTAAGAAATACATTTCATAAAGTTGTAGCTCTACTAAATAGCGTTCCCTCTGGTGGATCTGGGCAAAGTAAATTGAAACCTTCAGGGAAGGATCTACCGTTATAGATGCCATTAAGAACATTCTTAATTCATGGGAAGAGGTTAAAATACAAAAAATAACAGGAGTTTGCAAGAAGCTGCTTCCAACCCTCATGGATGACTTTGAGAGGTTAGAAATTTCAAAGACAAAAGTAACCGGATATGTGGTGGAAATAGAAAAAGAACTAGATTTAGAAGTGAAGCCTGAAGCTGAGACTGACTTGTTGCAATCTCATGATAAAACTCAAATGATGAAGAGTTGCTTCTTAAGAATGGGCAGAGGAAGATTCCAAAGTCGATGGAATCTACTGCTGGTGAAGATGTTGTGAAGATTGTTGAAATGACAACAAAGGATTTATATATTCCATAAACTTAGTTAATAAAGTAGTGGCAGGATTTGAGAGGATTGACTCCAATTTTTAAACTTCTACTCTGAGTAAAACAACGCCATACTACAGATAAATCATTTGTTAAAGAAAGAGTAAATCAGTGTGGCAATCCTCACTGTTGTCTCATTTTAAGAAATTGCCATAGTCACCCCAACCAATAGCAACTACTACTTTTATCACTCCCAGCAGCCATCAACATCAACGCAGGATCCTCCACCAGCAAAGATTACAACTTGCTGTAAGTTCATGTCATGTTTAGCATTTCTTAGCAATAAAGTATTTTTAAGTAAGGTATGTACATTGTATTTTAGACATGATGCTGTTGTTGCATACTTAATAGGCTACAGTATAGACGAAACATAACTTCTATGTTATTTCTTGGGGAACCAAGAAATTATTTTGACTCATTTTATTGTGGTATTTGCTTTAATGCAGTGGTCTGGGACAAAATCCTGATTATCTCCGGGGCGTACTTGTACGCCCTGTTAGATCTCGCAAGCTCTTATTCCAGCTTATTTCTTTGGTTTCATATTATAATAATCTCTGTCATATACTGGTTCAGCCTCATAAACTTTTAGTTCCTGGAGGAGAGGTCTTGCTTTCTTCAGACATCCTTCTTTTGCACATATATATGCTGTGAAGGCTTTTGCCAGTCCCTTTCACTGAGGGCCATTTCCAGAGAGCCTTAGAGAGGGGTTAGAGCATTTCATGAGGTCCCCTTGAGATTATTTTGTAACAACAAAACTCCACTGTTCCATATTCCATTACCAGTTAGGTCCAAAAAAGCTAATAAAACTTCTGTGGAATGAGGTGTTAATGGAGGATAGAGAGACAATACAACAAATTACAAAGTGTGTAAGTACCAAATGACAAGAATGAAAATAACACCTAAAATATAAAATAACTATATATTTTAACATAGACTAATAAGTCAAACTCTCTTAGAACTGGAGGTAGCTGCAAGTCAGTATTATTGTTCTAAAATACTTGTGATATAGGTGACCAGCTGAGGAAAACTTTCATTGTACAATAGAACAATGAATAATTGTTTTTAACTGTCTCGCTTGTTTACCGACTTGACATTTTCATGTTAATAAGTATTTCTGAAGCCAAGCTTTTAAAATGGTAGATAATACCACTTATTTTTCCATTCCTTTTTCTAAATGTAGAAGACAGCCAATCAAAACAAAACAAACAATACTAAAGTATTTCATAAAGTATAACACACAACAGGCCAAAATAGAGGTTTGCTATGATACCAGCCCATGACATGGAAGGCTTACGTTCCTGTGCACAGTAAAGAGAAAGTGGTTTGACACATTAATACGATGAAAATGGTAAATTATTTCTTTATACTCTGGAAAACCAGCTGTGCTGTGACTTAGCAACAATTTTAAAATAGAATGGAATGTGTGAAAATCTGGTCATTGTTGTCAACTATTTTCATGTTCTTTACTTTGATTTTCTTATATAAGAGGTAGTCACTCCAAAGAAATTATGTGCTGCTTGTCAGAACAATTTAAAGTCATAGAGTTAGAGATAGACAGAGAAAAAGAATCAGAAATATTTTCTTCAGGCAACTAGCTGTAACTTCTTGATTTATATTAGCAGACTTGGTTGCCAGTTACCATGGTAGTTAAACCACACTTGAAATTTTGACATATTCCTAGAAAATGAAAACAGATTCGCAAAACATTAAAAAGACGAAACTGGTAGACTTTGAAGGACTTTAAAGCTATAATTTTTGCATTAATTTATAGCAATTAATGATTGACCTTTGAAATGTTAAAGAAAGGAACTAGGGGGTTTCAGTAAGTTATTTCAATCCAAGAATTAAAAAAATGAGGACTACATGGGCAGGAAATGTAATAGTTGTGATCTATTTTGGTCAGTTCTAAAGTGTTTTTTTTTGTTTGTTTGTTTTTTTATGTAAATCATATACTTTTAAAGAATTAGCTCATTTTTTGTGATTTCCCACAGACTGTCAAGAGGCTAGTCATTTCAAGTCTTCTGACCTAAAAATCTAGCAGTAAAGATTTTGGTTTTAAGACAATAGCTGGTTCAATGGCCAAGTCCATGCTAGTCATTACAGTGGACAAACCCCTCCCAGGAGCTCCAACCTGTCTTGCCAGACTTTGTACCTCACCCTTTACACCTCAGAAACAACAAAGTGCTGATCATTTTCTGTTCATATCTTGTGTTTCTTGAATACTAATTTCTGTTTATAATCTCACCTGTGTTTGGGTTTCCCCATCATTGAAAATGAGATTGAAAACAGTATCAGCAGTGGAAAAACATTTAAAATACAAAAACAGTTTTATTACTCCTTACAATATCAAGAATGTGGAGTAAAATCAAAACAAAATTAAACAAACAATTCATTCTTTGTGTGATGCCCAGAAGCTAAATTTCTCTAAAATCTTTCCTAATTTTTGTAATGGGCATAATGTCACTGAATTTGATGGGCTATTTTAAGATTGAGATAAAGTATCTAAATCAAGTCTATTGTTCAGTATATTGTAAAACTTGTAGTTTTTTAAAACTTCAAGTGTCATAGTTTTTTTGAACCCTGTGTCATATCTAGTAGCAAAGCAAATTGATTCTAATTTCAAAAATATACCTTTGAAATTATTATTTCTCAATACCTTCCCCAATATTATTCTAGGCAAATGAGTAACAAAATGAAAGTGACTCCTAACTATATGCTTTGTATTCACTCTTGGCCTCTACACCACTCTTAATAATCATTCTTAAAAAAATAAAGATTATTTACATTATTCCACTTTCTAAAGACCTGCAATGATTTCTTTCCACCTTTAAAATAAAAAGCAGTCTACAGGGTAGCTGGGTGGCTCAGATCATGATCTCAGGGTCATGGGACTGAGACACATGTCAGGCCCTCTGCTCAGTAGGGTGTCTGCTTCTCCCTTTCACTCTCCCTCTGTGCTCTCTCTCTCTCTCAAATAAATAAATAAATCTTAAAAACAAAAAACAAAAAACGAAGTCTACATTATTCCTTTCCAGATGATGTTACTAGGTCCCTAGCTTACTAGCTAATCTCAAAACCAAACCAAACCAACCAAACAAATAAAAACCCAAGCTTCAAACCAAAATAAAAAACCAAAAAACAACTAAACAACAGAAAGAATACCAACTCTATTTCATTATCTCTGAATGAAATATTCATTGCAGGAATATTCTTTGCAGATATTCCAGTGGCTTATTTCCTCATTTTAATGAGGTCTTTACACAAATATTACCTCCACAAGAGTTTTTTGATTATCCAAACTAAGATTGTATGCCCTCTCACTTTTTAATTTTATTTCCATTGTTTATTTTTCTATATGATACTTTATGCTACCTCCCATTATATTATCTATCTATGGATCTATTTATTTTTAGTTTTCTTCTCCACCTCCAGAATATAAACTCTAAAAGGTCGTGAAGCTTATTTTTTTTTCTAATAATCCCTAGCATCTGGTATATAGTAAGTACTCAATAAATACTTAGTGAATTAGTGGAAAAATGGATGAATTAATGAATAGAATATAACTAAGAGGCAGCTATTAGTTTAACAAAAAAAAAATCATACACATTACCTCATATACACTTCCAAATAGTACTATGAGGTGGACATTTAATATATTTTCGGTCTTATTTATTTATTTATTTATTTAAGATATTTTATTTATTTATATGAAGAGAGAGAGCAAGAGTGAGCCCAAGCAGGGGAGCAACAGGCAATGGGAGAAGCAGTCTCCCCACTGAGCAAAGAGCCCAACATGGGACTCAGTCCCAGGATCCTGGGATCATGAGTTGAGCTGAAGCCAGATGCTTAACTGAGTGAGCCGCCTAGGCATCCCGGTTTTATTTTTTGAAGATTTATTGATTTATTAGAGACAAAGCATGAGTGGGGGAAGGGCAGGGAGAGAGGGAGAGAGGGAGAGAATCCTCAAGCAGACTCTTTGCTGAGCGCAGAGTCCTATGTGGGGTTTAATCCCAGGACATCATAATCATGACCTGAGCTGAAATTGAGAGTCAGATGCTGAACCAACTGAGCCACCTATGTACCCCTGTTTTAAGTTTTATAGATGAAAACAGACCAACAAGCTTAAATATCTTGTATTGTATGCTCAGTATCTTGTATCAAGTGGCTTTTCCAAATCTAGCTCTTTTGTCTTTCAAGGATCCTTTTTTATTATCAGGAATACCACTTTCCTTTGGAGAATAAAGATGGAGCATGAGCTAATTAGTGATTTTTAGATCAGGTTTCACATTAGAATAATCTGGGGAACTTAAAAACTACTGAGGGTCAGACACCATTTCAGGACAACTGACTCAGGATATCTCAGAGTAGGGCCTGGAAATTTATATTGTTCTGATTTTGATATCCTGTTTATTAAATCCAAGGTTCAATTTTAATGTCAAATCAAGATGGTAATTTTCTCCTTTTCTTTCTCCTTTGTCTTCATATCACTTAAAAAACAATAAAATACTGTTTTTATGAGAACAGGGTATCTGTTAGGGTGAATATTAAATGAATTTGTGAAAGTAAAATCTGAGACAAAAAATATAGTTTGTATATCACATTGTCAAAGGTAAAAATAATGAAGATTTCCAGAATTGGCAAAACAAAATAAATGCAAAGTAACACCTCCATGTGATACTCCTATATGTACTCTTTTTTTTTTAAATAAATTTGTTTTAAAGATTTTATTTATTTATTTGACAGAGATCACAAGTAGGCAGAGAGGCAGGCAGAGAGAAGGGAGGGGGAAGCAGGCTCTCTGCTGAGCAGAGAGCCCAATGCAGGGCTCGATCCCAGGACCCTGGGTTCATGACCTGAGCTGAAGGCAGAGGCTTTAGCCCACTGAGCCACCCAGGCATCCCTCCTATATGTATTCTTAAAAGATGAGTGAAAGGCCAATTTGAAACCTATCAAAAGCCTTAAAATGTATATACCCTATCTCCCCCAATTTTCTTTTTTTCATTTTTAAAAATTTATTTTTTATGAAAAATACAGAACAGTTCATGAGTGTGTCAACGTTGTGCAGCAGCCATACCTCCATATCTCCATATCCTTCCAATTTTAATATATGTGCTGTCAAAGTGAGTACCCTCAATTTTATTTCTCAAAATTAATCTTATAGAAGTGTTCACATAAATCTATAAAATATACATATATTTATTTCAGCATTTTTATAATAAGCAAAATCAATATAAACAAACAGATAGGGAATAAAAAGACATTGTGTAGGTAGAAAAAAGGACAAAAGACATCTTTCTTTCATCTTTAACACACACTAGTATTTTGTGAGTACAAAATACTAGGTTTTGTGAACATTAGGTAAAAACAAATACTATTTCAAAGGGAAGTTCTAATATTGCAGTTATGATTGGCCACCTTCACTAGTGAAGTGACATCAGAGCAAAGCTCTGTCCTGTACTGGTGTGCCATGTTTTTGTTTTAATTAAAATATGTGTGACATATAACATTGTATAAATTTATGATGTGCAACATGATGATCTGATACATTTGTATACTATAATATGATTGTTAATGCAGTGATAATTAGTATTTCTATCACTTCATGATTATTTCTTTCCAGTCATTGGAAAAATTGAGATTTAGTCTCTTAGCAAGTCTAATGATTATAATACAAAATTGTAGCATGTATTCACTACTGTGCATTAGATCTATAGGATCTCTTTACTACACATTGCAAGTTTGTATTCTTAAAACAACATTTCTCCAATTTTGTCACACAACCAGTCCCTGTTAACCACCATTTCATTCTCTGTTCTTACAAGTTTGGCTTTTTTAGATCCCATGTTTAAGTGATATCAGATAGTACTTGTCTTTTTCTGTTCCACTCATCTCAGTTACTTAAGGTATTCAAGGTCCATCCATATTGGCACAAATGCCTGGATCTCCTTCTTTCTTGTGGCTGAAAAATGTTCCATTATGTATATATATAGCACAATTCTTTATCCATTCATACACTGATGGGCACTTAGGTTTTTCCCATATCTTGGTTATGGTGAATAATTCTGCAATAAACAAGGAAGAGCATATATCCTTTTGATACCCTGTCCTCATTTTCTTTAGGTATATATTCAGAAGTGGAATTGCTGGATTGCATGATAGTTCCTTTTTTAATATTTTGAGGAATTTCTAGATTGTTTTCATAGTGGCTGCACCAATCTACATTCCCACACTGTACAAGGGTTCCCTTTTTACTCATCCTCACCAACACTTCCCTTATGTCATCTTGAGAATAGCCATTCTGACAGTGTGAAATAACATTTCACTATGGTTTTGATTGACATTTCCTTGGTGATTAATGATATTGAGCACTTTTTCAGGTACCTCTTGGTCACTTGGAAGAAAGTGTCTATGTATTTTGCCTACTTTTATCAGATTTTTTTTTTTGCTGATTTGTATGAATTCTTTATATATTTTCCATTTTAATCCCTTATCTGATATATAGTTTCCAAATATTTTCTCCCATTTTATAAGTTGCCATTTTATTTTGTTGATCATATCTTTTGTTGTGCAAAAGCTTTTTATTTATTGTAGTTCCACTTGTTAATGTTTGCTTTTATTGTTTGTGCTTTTGGTGTCACATCCAAAAAATTTTTGCCAAGGCCAATATCAAGGAGCTTCTTCCTTCTGCTTTCTTCTGGCATGCTATGGTATCATATCTTATGTTTATGTCTTTCATCCATTTTGAGTTAATTTTTGTGAGTAGTGTAAGATAGGGGTTCAAATTTATTTTTCTATGTGCGTTTAATCACTTTTCCCATCACCATTTGTTGATTTCTGTATTGGGTGTTCTTGTTTCTCCGGTCAAATATTAGTTGACAGTATATGTGGGGGTTTAATTCTGGATCTCAATTCTGTTCCTTTGGCCTATATGTCTACTTTTGTGCCAGTACCTTCCTCTTTTGATTAGTACAGCTCTGTAGAATAGTTGGAAATTAGAAAGTGTAATGCCTCTTGCTTTGTTCTTTCTCAGGATTAATTTGGCTATTGGGGATCTTTGCCAATTCCATATACATGTTAGGTTTATTTATTCTATCTCTGTGAAGAATGTCATTGGAATTGTCACTTGGGTAGGAGATAGTTTTGGATAGAATAAAGCATTTTATCAATATTAATTCTTCTGATGTGAATATGTCATTCCACTCTCTCCTGGCTGATAGGGTTTCTGCTGAGAAATCTGCTAATAGCCTAGTTAGGGGTTCTTTTGTAGGTAACTTTCTTTTTTCTTCTCCTAGCTGCCTTTAAGGTTTGTTTGTTTTTGTTTGCTTGTTTTTTCATTTGTTTATTTGTTTTACCATTTAGCTTAGTGGGTTTGTATGTGCAAGGTTTGGGAAAAAAATCATATGTTATTTCTTTAAATAAACTGTGTCCCTTCCCTTTCTTTTCCTTCTGAAATCCCAGTTACTCTAATATTTGTCTTTCTGAATGAATCTGATAGTTCTCATAGGCTTTCTCGACTTTTACACAATCTTAGTTCTCTCTCTTTCTTTAACTGAATTATTTCTTTATTCCTATACTCCAAGTCATTTATTGTTTCTTCCATCTGGTCTGCCTTGGTACAGTTGCACTCTTGGCATTCTTTATCTCATTCATTGAACAGTGCCAGAATCTCTTTGACTCTTCCTTATCATTTTAGTCTCTTTGATAATGAATGGTTTCTATTCATTAATTTTATTTCTGATTTCATTCAATTTTTTTTTCTGAGTTTTCTTGTAGTTTTTTGAAATTTTTTCATAACAGCTATTTTGAATTCTCTATCAATTAGTTTGTGGTATTCTATGATGCTGAGTTCCTTTGTTAGAGAATTCTTATATTCTTTTTGTGATACTATATTTTCTTAATTTTTAAATATTGTTTGTCAGCATGTGCTTCTGATTTTGCATTTGAAGTAGCAGATACCTTCTTAATTAAATTTTGTGGAGTTTTTTGGTCCTTGTAATTCATCAGCCTGGCCAGTAGAATCCTTTGTTCTGAATTTCAGAAGATAGTGCTGTAGCTCAGGTTTGTGGCTTCTTCCTTGTCCACCGACATTTGCTTATTTTCTGAAAAGGGCTCCCTATCTACTATCATCTCTCTTCTGAATTCACTCGGTAGAATACATAAGGAACTGTTCCAAGAATATATAGGGTTTAACACTTGGAGCTTTGGTGGGGGGGGTGTGTGCCAAAAGACCTAGTGGGGGAATCTTCTAATGGGACACTCCTGGAGATTTGTGGGCGGACTTCCTGATGAAGTCCTGAAGCAGATAACAGGACCTGGGTTCCTTTGATGTCCTCTGATAATCTTTTCTACTTCTTTCTCTTTCTTCGTTCACCTAATCATGGCCATGACCCCTCAGAAATTAGGGTGCTACTAAAGGGAAATGGATTTTTCCAGCCACAATCCATACAACTTGGGTAGGCAGGTAGTCACTCACCGCCTTACTTTCCATCTCCTCCATGGGAAAGGTCTCTACTTTCCACCTCTTCTGCAGGAGAGGTTGCCACTGCCTGCCACACAGCTTAGCTCTTGAAATGTCACCCCGGATGAGGGAGGCTCTGGTGAGTTCCTCTCTCTTCTGTATCCTGATACTTCTTTCCTCACTCCAGTGGCATCCTGGAATCTCTCCTCAGGCAACATGGACTTATACAATTTCTCTTTCACATATGGGTATCTGCCCAGCTTTTTTCTCTCATTGCCACAAGTAGGAATGGGGCAGGTTTTCCCACTCCTTTAGATCCACAGCATTTACTGAGGTCTTGTTTATTTTCAGATGCACAGGTGAGCAAGAATACTCTTGAGTCCCTTAGTGTAAGGTGCTGAGGCACTTTTGCTCAGTTATGGATGTAATTGTTAAAAACGGGGTAGGGAAAAAAAGGAATGACTATGCTTCCATGATGCTGATGTCATTCTTCCTGAAGTACCATGTTTAACTTTTCACTTTGGTTCTGTTGGCACCACTCTTCTGGCTTGATGAAGCAAGACTGAAATTGGTATTATGATAAATTCTGAATTCCAAGCCAGAGAGTTAGTTTGGTTCCAGTTGCCTATCCTGAATGGCTGGTATAAAAAAGAAGACCCTAAAAAGAAAGCAAAAACCAAAAAGCCAGAAAGAGATATCATGATCTCTTATTAAGGGATGAGGTCTAAAGATCTTGCTGAAGTCTGACTCCAGAGCAATGTTTTGTTTTGTTTTGTGTTTATGGGTAGGATAGTAAATGGATGATTAAATTGACAGTGGAGTGAGTATTTAAAATAAAGGTAAAGGACTTGAAGGAAGATGTTTAGATCATGTTAAAAATGAGACACTTGGGGCATCTGGGTGACTCAGTGGGTTAAGCCTCTGCCTTCGGTTCAGGTCATGATCTCGGGGTCCTGGGATCGAGCCCCACATTGGGCTCTCTGCTCAGCAGGGAGCCTGCTTTCCCCTCTCTCTCTGCCTGCCTCTCTGCCTACTTGTGATCTCTCTCTCTGTCAAATAAATAAATAAAATCTTAAAAAAAAATGAGAGACTCATGGGGCACCTGGGTGGCTCAGTGGGTTAAAGCCTCTGCCTTCGGCTCAGGTCATGATCCCAGGGTCCTGGGATCGAGCCCCACATCAGGCTCTCTGTTCAGCAGGGAGTCTGCTTCCCCCTCTCTCCCTGCCTGCCTCTCTGCCTACTTGTGATCTCTGTCTGTTAAATAAATAAATAAAATCTTTAAAAAAATAAAATAAAAATGAGAGATTCATAAACCAAATGAACACAGAAAGTTTAAAGGAACAAAGATAACAATAAGAGAGCAAACATTCATGCTCAAAGCATCAGTATCAACATTACTATTTGATAAAGTATTTGAGAAGGGAAGACATCAACAATATGAAAAACGTTATTTTATGATAATAAATGGAATAGTCCATCCTGAAGATATTAGTGTTCAGTGTACTAAATGACTTATCAAAGCATGTAAAGTAAAAACACTTAAAAATACAAAAAAGTAATGACATATATACAATAGCAGTAGGAGCTTGACTACCACCATTCCTGCAACATAAAACGAGTACACAAGAAAAAAAAAAATCATACTTTTAAAAAGTATCTCGTAGGCTTTAGTTAAGTGTGACATGACTATCTGAAATGGAAGCTATTCTACTGCAGTTTTGTATGGTTCCACATTCTTATCAATACTTGTTATTGTCCACCATTAATTTTAGGTATCATAATGAGGGTTACATGTCTTGTTTTGCATTTCTCTCATGATTGATGGCACTGAACACTTGTCATATGATTATTAGTTGTTCGGGTATATTATTTTTTGAAGGTTTTGTGCAAGTATTCATTGATTTTTAACTTACATTTTCCTTTTCTTACTGATTTGTAAGAGTTTGTTAGGCATTTCAGATGTAAGTTATTTGGAAACAAGCATACACATTAAAGGACCTAGAGGGAAATAGACAACAACAGAGAGAGAAGAAGAGAAGTTTAGAATCTAAAGAAAATAATTCATGTGAGGAGATGGAAGATTAGACATTCACCCATAAAATAATTACACACTGTTATAAAATAGAAGCAGAACAGGAAAAAACAATTTGAAGAAAAAAAGCAAAAGTGAAAATTAGGTATTTAGTAGTAGTTTTGAAAGAAGAAATTCTCAGAAAGTATAATTAAAATGCAGTAGAAGAGATAGCAATAAATGCAAGAAAAGATAGAAAAATTAAATTAAATGACCATTTTAAGATAATAGAAATTCAAATTTTAAGAGTTCTAGAAAATGAGGTCATGAAAAGTTGTTAAAACATTTTGAATTGTAGAAAGTAGAGCCTGGGGGGAAGATTCTAAATGTTTTTAGGAAAAAAAAAATTGGTTCATATAAATGATCATGAACCTGATACTAGAAATTCTCAGCTGTTATAGCTGGAAATCTGAAATACAGAGAGGATCACTTTTACAATTCTGGGAAAAATATCAGCTAACCAAAATATCAATCAATATTTCTACAGTCAACTAATGCAAATACTAACAATTAAACACAATTTTATTATATACTTATGTAAATATTTATATAAACATACATATTTTAAAAATGCAAAGAGGAGAACTGAGTGAGTGAGTGTAAGAGAGCTAATTAGTCTCTATCAGAAAAGAAGCAAATAAAATTTTAAAATTGAGCAATTCCCAAAATCAGCATATTGTTTAGATAGTGTAAATATCAGGCAATAAAAACAGGTGAGAGTTGAAAATGGTAGTTGAATAGGGCTAATGTGCTAGGGACCTAATGCCCCAAATTTCACCAAAAATAATTTGGATCTGTATATATATTTGGTGGGAAAATCACCAACCAAACTATCAATAGGGAAATATTTCCTAGAGCCTTCATGTAGGCAGATCTCATTAACTTAGATATTTACATATTTTCTTATACCTTAATGTCATTAGTATTTATACAAAAAGTGATTGGTACCAGTGATTAAGACTGAGGATATTGCAATGAATGATGGGCATATTAATATTGAGAACATTGTTCTGGTTAATGTGCTTTTGCAATACTTAAGGGAATTGGAAAAAATGAATAATGTGAGTAATTGAGGTCATTTCTCATACAAGTCTGGAAGACTGCAGAACTTACATAAGTGGAAAGATTCCTTCAAGCTTGCAATTGCAAGCCAAGAAATAGCCCTACTAATTATTAGAAATAAAAAGGGCTGTGAGGAGATAATATAACGATGTATGGGCTTTCCCAATAATTGGGCAGAAACATGACCTAAATGCAGAAACTCTCATTTACAAGCATTGAACAAATGAGATTTAAGTCATTTTTGGTACCAAGGAGTTAAATGAATAAACTTCAAAAGACTTCTCAGAAAATATCTGATGTTTGATATCTATCCCAAGCTATCCTGTGACAAAGAGAAAATAATAATTTTAATGGAGGAATATTGTTTTTTCTTTTTTTTTTCAGCTCTGTAAGTTCTGTTCAAAAAGTTAGATCCTTAAATATGTGCTTATATACTGGACTTCAAATAATTCTTTAAGTAATGTAAACAATTAACATTCTTCACTTGTTTTTTCCCTTTGTTATTATTTAGTCACAATATTGGGCACCTATGGGTAGTGTTTTAAAATACACTTGTAACTATCACAATAACTCAGGGACTTTCAGGAATATTCTGCACATGAGAAAATTTATGTTCAGAGATATTAAATAAATTGCTCAATATTGCAACACTAGTCAATGAAAGAATATAGCAAATGCAATACTTTTCCATTACATCGTGATGTATTACTTTATTTATTTTTTTTCATTTTTTTAAATTTTATTTTACTTTTAAAAAGTAGTTTTTTTTTTTTGATGTTTTTCTTTTTTTTTTTTTAATTTTTTTATTTTAATAAACATATAATGTATTTTTATCCCCAGGGGTACAGGTCTGTGAATCGTCTGGTTTACACATTTCACAGCACTCATCATAGCACATACCCTCCCCAATGTCCATTTCCCCACCACCCTCTCCCATCCCCCTTCCCCCCCGCAACCCTCAGTCTGTTTCTTGAGATTGAGTCTTTTATGGTTTGTCTCCCTCCCAATCCCATCTTTTCATTTTTTCTTTTCCTACCTCCCCCCAAACCCCCCCACCTTGCATCTCCACTTCCTCATATCAAAGAGATCATATGATAGTTATATTTCTCCGATTGACTTATTTCGCTAAGCATGATACCCTCTAGTTCCATCCACGTCGTCGCAAATGGCAAGATTTCATGTCTTTTGATGGCTGCATAGTATTCCATTGTGTATATATACCACCTCTTCTTTATCCATTCATCTGTTGATGGACATCTAGGCGCTTTCCACAGTTTGGCTATTGTGGACATTGCTGCTATAAACATTCGGGTGCACGTGCCCCTTCGGAGCACCACGTTTGTATCTTTAGGATATATACCCAGGAGTGCAATTGCTGGGTCGTAGGGTAGCTCTATTTTCAGTTTTTTGAGGAACCTCCACACTGTTTTCCAGAGTGGTTGCACCAGCTTGCATTCCCACCAGCAGTGTAGGAGGGTTCCCCTCTCTCCGCATCCTCGCCAGCATCTGTCATTTCTTGACTTGTTAATTTTAGCCATTCTGACTGGTGTGAGGTGGTATCTCATTGTGGTTTTGATTTGTATTTCCCTGATGCCGAGTGATGTGGAGCATTTTTTCATGTGTCTGTTGGCCATCTGGATGTCTTCCTTGCAGAAATGTCTGTTCATGTCCTCTGCCCATTTCTTGATTGGATTATTTGTTCTTTGGGTATTGAGTTTGATAAGCTCTTTATAGATTTTGGATACGAGCCCTTTATCTGATATGTCGTTTGCAAATATCTTCTCCCATTCTGTCAGTTGTCTTTTGGTTTTGTTAACTGTTTCCTTTGCTGTGCAAAAGCTTTTGATCTTGATGAAATCCCAATAGTTCATTTTTGCCCTTGCTTCTGTTGCCTTTGGCGATGTTCCTAGGAAGAAGTTGCTGCGGTGGAGGTCAAAGAGGTTGCTGCCTGCATTCTCCTCAAGGATTTTGATAGATTCCTTTCGCACATTGAGGTCCTTCATCCACTTTGAGTCTATTTTCGTGTGTGGTGTAAGGAAATAGTCCAATTTCATTTTTCTGCATGTGGCTGTCCAATTTTCCCAGCACCATTTGTTGAAGAGGCTGTCTTTTTTCCATTGGATATTCTTTCCTGCTTTGTCGAAGATTAGTTGACCATAGAGTTGAGGGTCTATTTCTGGGCTCTCTATTCTGTTCCATTGGTCTATATGTCTGTTTTTGTGCCAGTACCATACTGTCTTGATGATGACAGCTTTGTAATAGAGCTTGAAGTCTGGAATTGTGATGCCACCGACTTTGGCTTTCTTTTTCAATATTCCTTTGGCTATTCGAGGTCTTTTCTGGTTCCATATAAATTTTAGGATTATTTGTTCTATTTCTTTAAAAAAAATGGATGGGATTTTGATAGGGATTGCATTAAATGTGTAGATTGCTTTAGGTAGAATAGACATTTTCACAATATTTGTTCTTCCAATCCATGAGCATGGAATATTTTTCCATTTCTTTGTGTCTTCCTCAATTTCTTTCATGAGTACTTTATAGTTTTCTGAGTATAGATTCTTTGCCTCTTTGGTTAGATTTATTCCTAGGTATCTTATGGTTTTGGGTACGATTGTAAGTGGGACTGACTCCTCAATTTCTCTTTCTTCTGTCTTGTTGTTAGTGTAAAGAAACGCGACTGATTTCTGTGCATTGACTTTATATCCTGACACTTTACTGAATTCCTGTATAAGTTCTAGCAGTTTTGGAGTGGAGCCTTTTGGGTTTTCCACATATAGTATCATATCATCTGCAAAGAGTAATAGTTTGACTTCTTCTTTGCCGATTTGGATGCCTTTAATTTCTTTTTGTTGTCTGATTGCTGAGGCTAGGACTTCTAGTACTATATTGAACAGCAGTGGTGATAACAGACATCCCTGCCGTGTTCCTGACCTTAGCGGAAAAGCTTTCAGTTTTTCTCCATTGAGAATGATATTTGCGGTGGGTTTTTCATAGATGGCTTTGATAATGTTGAGGTATGTGCCTTCTATCCCCACACTTTGAAGAGTTTTAATCAGGAAGGGATGCTGCACTTTGTCAAATGCTTTTTCAGCATCTATTGAGAGTATCATATGGTTCTTACTCTTTCTTTTATTAATGTATTGTATCACATTGATGGATTTGCGGATGTTGAACCAACCTTGCAGCCCTGGAATAAATCCCACTTGGTTGTGGTGAATAATCCTTTTAATGTACTGTTGGATCCTATTGGCCAGTATTTTGGTGAGAATTTTCGCATCTGTGTTCATCAAGGATATTGGTCTGTAATTCTCTTTTTTGGTGGGATCCTTGTCTGGTTTTGGGATCAAGGTGATGCTGGCCTCATAGAATGAGTTTGGAAGTTTTCCTTCCATTTCTATTTTTTGGAACAGTTTCAGGAGAATAGGAATTAATTCTTCTTTAAATGTTTGGTAGAATTCCCCTGGGAAGCCGTCTGGTCCTGGACTTTTGTTTGTTTGGAGATTTTTGATGACTGTTTCAATCTCCTTACTGGTTATGGGTCTGTTCAGGTTATCTATTTCTTCCTGGTTCAGTTGTGGTAGTTTATACATCTCTAGAAATGTATCCATTTCTTCCAGGTTGTCAAATTTGTTGCCATAGAGTTGCTCGTAGTATGTTCTTATAATTGTTTGTATTTCTTTGGTGTTGGTTGTGATCTCTCCTCTTTCATTCATGATTTTATTTATTTGCGTCCTTTCTCTTTTCTTTTTGATAAGTCTGTCCAGGGGCTTATCAATCTTATTAATTCTTTCAAAGAACCAGCTCCTAGTTTTGTTGATTTGTTCTATTGTTTTTTTAGTTTCTATTTCATTGATTTCTGCTCTGATCTTTATGATTTCTCTTCCCCTGCTGGGTTTAGGCTTTCTTTGTTGTTCTCTCTCCAGCTCCTTTAGGTGTAGGGTTAGGTTGTGTATTTGAGACCTTTCTTGTTTCTTGAGAAAGGCTTGCACTGCTATATATTTTCCTCTCAGGACTGCCTTTGTTGTGTCCCACAGATTTTGAACTGTTGTGTTTTCATTATCATTTGTTTCCATGAATTTTTTCAATTCTTCTTTAATTTCCTGGTTGACCCATTCATTTTTTAGAAGGATGCTGTTTAGTCTCCATGTATTTGCGTTCTTTCCAAATTTCCTCTTGTGATTGAGTTCGAGCTTCAGAGCATTGTGGTCTGAAAATATGCAGGGAATGATCTCGATCTTTTGGTACCGATTGAGACCTGATTTATGACCCAGGATGTGGTCTATTCTGGAGAATGTTCCATGTGCACTGGAGAAGAATGTATATTCTGTTGCTTTGGGATGGAATGTTCTGAAGATATCTGTGATGTCCATCTGGTCCAGTGTGTCATTTAAGGCCTTTATTTCCTTGTTGATCTTTTGCTTAGATGATCTGTCCATTTCAGTGAGGGGAGTGTTAAAGTCCCCTGCTATTATTGTATTACTGTCGATGTATTTCTTTGATTTTGTTATTAATTGGTTTACATAGTTGGCTGCTCCCATGTTAGGGGCATAGATATTTAAGATTGTTAGATCTTCTTGTTGGACAGACCCTTTGAGTATGATATAGTGTCCTTCCTCATCTCTTATTATAGTCTTTGGCTTAAAATCTAATTGATCTGATATAAGGATTGCCACCCCAGCTTTCTTCTGATGTCCATTAGCATGGTAGATTGTTTTCCACCCCCTCACTTTAAATCTGGAGGTGTCTTCGGGTCTAAAATGAGTTTCTTGTAGGCAGCATATGGATGGGTTTTGTTTTTTTATCCATTCTGATACCCTGTGTCTTTTGATTGGGGCATTTAGCCCATTAACATTCAGGGTAACTATTGAGAGATATGAATTTAGTGCCATTGTATTGCCTGTAAGGTGATTGTTACTGTATATTGTTTCTGCTTCTTTCTGATCTACTACTTTTAGGGTCTCTCTTTGCTTAGAGGACCCCTTTCAATATTTCCTGTAGAGCTGGTTTGGTGTTTGCAAATTCTTTCAGCTTTTGTTTGTCCTGGAAGCTCTTTATCTCTCCTTCTATTTTCAATGATAGCCTAGCCGGATATAGTATTCTTGGCTGCATGTTTTTCTCGTTTAGTGCTCTGAATATACCATGCCAGTTCTTTCTGGCCTGCCAGGTCTCTGTGGATAGGTCCGCTGCCAATCTAATGTTTTTACCCTTGTATGTTACAGACTTCTTTTCCCGGGCTGCTTTCAGGATTTTCTCTTTGTCGCTAAGACTTGTAAATTCTACTATCAGGTGACGAGGTGTGGACCTATTTTTATTGATTTTGAGGGGCGTTCTTAGCATCTCCTGGATTTTGATGTTTGTTCCCTTTGCCATATTAGGGAAATTCTCTCCAATAATTGTCTCCAATATACCTTCTGCTCCCCTCTCTCTTTCTTCTTCTTCTGGAATCCCAATTATTCTAATGTTGTGTCGTCTTATGGTGTCACTTATCTCTCGAATCCTCTCCTCGTGTTCCAGTAGTTGTTTGTCTCTCTTTTGCTCAGCTTCTTTATTCTCTGTCATTTCGTCTTCTATGTCACTAATTCTTTCTTCTGCCTCATTTATCCTGACAGTGAGAGCTTCCATTTTTGATTGCACCTCATGAATAGCTTTTTTGATTTCAACTTGGTTAGATTTTAGTTCTTTTATTTCTCCAGAAAGGGCTTTTATCTCTCCGGAGAGGGTTTCTCTAATATCTTCTATGCCTTTTTCGAGCCCGGCTAGAACCTTGAGAATTGTCATTCTGAACTCTAGATCTGTCATGCTACCTATGTCTGTATTGATTAGGTCTCCAGCCTTCGGTACGGCCTCTTGTTCTTTTTTTTGAGGTGAGTTTTTCCGCCTTGTCATTTTGTCCAGGTAGGATTTGCTTTCTCCTGCTGTGGAATTCCGCTGTTCTTGGTGACTGAAGTTGGTTTTGGATGGTTTCTTGTTGATCTTCTGGGGGAGGGGCCCGTTGTAGTGATTCTCAAGTGTCTTTGCCGCAGGCGGAATTGCACCGCCCTTGCCAGGGGCCGGGCTAAGTAATCCGCTCGGGTTCGCTTTCGGGAGCTTTTGTTCCCTGAGCGCTTTCCGTAGAGTTCCGAAGGACGGGAATGAAGATGGCGGCCTCCCAGTCTCCGGCCCGGAGGAGCGAGAGCTTGGGGTTCCGCTCCTTAGTGCGCTCTCAGAGCAAAGCGCCCAATAGCCCCGCCTCCCTGGCTTGCGGTCGCGCCTCGAGGAAAGCAGTCAATTGTTGGAGCTGGAGAAAAGCGCCGGGTCGCTTTTGTCTCCGTGGCCTCCGGCCGCGCTCCGAGCCCACCCAGCCTGCGACCGGCACAAGGTAACCCCGGGCTTAGAGCTCACTCCTCGGCTTTGTCGCTATAGCCGGCTTCCCCGCTCTAATACCTGCGAGCTCTGCGGCACTCAGACACCCCCAGTCCTTCTGTGACCCCGCGGGTCCTGGGGTTATGCTGACCCCGCCTGGGTTTCCCCCCAGTTTAGCCTCTGGAGCGATGTCTCCCAGTGGAGCCGACTTTTAAAAGTCCCGATTTTGTGCTCCGTCGCTCCGCCGCTTGCCGGGTGCCGGCCCCTCCCCCCGGGGTCTATCTTCCCGTCGCTTTGGATTCACTTCTCCGCAGGTCCTACCTTTCAGAAAGTGATCGATTTTCTGTTTCTGGGATTGTTGCTCTTCTTCTCTTCGATTTCCCGTTGGATTTATAGGTGTTCACAATGGTTAGATAAGCTATCTAGCTGATCTCCTGCTACCCGATGTCGTCTCAGCCTGCTACTTCTCCGCCATCTTGACTCCTCCCCCCGTGATGTATTACTTTAAATATACATTTTTTCAGCCAACAAATGTTCATTGAGTGTCTAGTGTCTGTCATTCTCTATTCTTTTTTTTTTTAATTTTATTTTTTTATTAACATATAATGTATTATTAGCCCCAGGGGTACAGGTCTGTGAATCACGAGGATTTCACACTTCACAGCACTCACCATAGTACATACCCTCCCCAATGTCCATAACCCCACCACCCTCTCCCTACCCCTCAGTTTGTTTTGTGAGATTAATAGTCTCTTATGGTTTGTCTCCCTCCTGATCCCATCTTGTTTCATTTATTCTTTTTCTACCCCCCAAGCCCCTCACGTTGCATCTCCACTTCCTCATATCAGGGAGATCATATGAGAGTTGTCTTTCTCCGATTGACTTATTTCGCTAAGCATAATACCCTCTAGTTCCATCCACGTCATCACAAATGGTAAGATTTCATTCTTTTGATGGTTGCATTGTCATGCTCTATTCTTGACAGTGAAAGTGAGAAATAAAATGCAGTGCCTTTCTTTATGATTCTCATAGTCTAGTGGAGAGAGTATTTGCATAAACACATATTTTGGGAAGCATGGAAATTTGGCTTTGACCTTCGTATTCTTTTTTGGGAATTCTGTGCAAGTTGAGAAAATGTATTAAGAGCAGAATGCTATTACAAAATATCATGAGAGAGAAAGACTCCAGAATATCTATGATAAATCATTTTCAATTTTGATACAAATGAGAATAAGAAGAAAATTTAAGTTAGAGAAAGATGATGTACTAAAAACCATATTTTGTTTTCACTTATTTAACTGCAAAAGAGTTTTCACAAATGATTTAGAAAGAAATTTTTTGATGATTTTAAGTCCATAGAGACAAAAATTTGGAGGAAATTCTTACTGAACTGACTGCAATAGAATGTCAAGCATTTTCTGTGGATGAGTATCAAAGAATTTTTGGTTTGACCTAAGCTGTATATTCTAAGCAAAGAATTTTATCTTTAAAACTAGTGCAGAAACACTAGTCCTTGCCTTACATTCTACTATATATCATCAAAAAAGTTAGAAATATTATTGAATTAATATTTTACTTATTTTCATATTAACAAATTTAGACATAAAGATACAACCATACATTTGTTTTGTTTTATTATGTTGGGTTTAATTCTTTACTTGTTGAAAAACTTCTAGATCTCACATGGTTAACAACCAAGTGAATCTGATTGATAAACTATTTATGGAATGGAAAATCAGTGAAGCAAATGTCATATAACTGTGACTGACAGTGAAATAAATGTGGCGAAGGCTAGGAGTGACATGTAAATAAGCAGATTATGGTGTCCCCCCCCAGTCTTCAGTTATATGTTAGAATAGTAATTATAACACATTTTTGTGTAACAAAATTACTGTCCTTAAGCAGGAAAATTGTTATCCCTCTACTTAATCCAGAAACACTTATGAGATATAAAATAGGTGATGGAAATGCTTTTTCAGATTATCAGATGTTCAAATAAGATGGAATAGAAGCTATTATATTTTTTAAAGATTGAATAAAAGATTTAACACTGTACTCTGCCAATAACAATGCCAACTTTCAAGACAGCTTACTTATAGAGAACCTAGTTTATTTGTTAGAGTCTGCTAAAGAAATAACCAAATAAGTGTAACTTGAGAGCAAAAGTATTTCTTGCATTCTGTCTACTAAAAGGGGTCTCCCAACATTTTGTTTCACAGAGCATGCCAAATTAGTGTGCATGGAATGAAAGCTGAGATGCATGTGGGAATTTGGAGATTTGTTATATTGAAACCAATTAAGTTTCTCCATTGCTATATTTTTAGATCCAAGATTAAAAGAAATTTTGTCTCAGGCAACAAGTGTAAAACAACAACTAAGCAAAAATGTTCCTGATAAAATAATACGTGAAGACATTTTTAAGTCTTCTGAAAATAGACAGAATCTTATTTAAACTGTGCAAACAACTCCAATTTGAGAAATTGATTTGAGGAAATTATAGGAATTGAAGAGAGAAATCTCTACCTAGATGAAAAACTCTCATTGTTAGTGCCAAACATGACCATTAACAATAGCCAACAATGGCAGAATTACCCCCAAACAACTGCATATGTACCAACCACCTTGGAAGTTAGTGGAGTTGTTTTCCAAATTAAAGTTTCAAACTATTAAAATTGACATTTACATTGTTAGTAGTGAAGTTATAATTACCTCTTTGGGAAATTTGAACATTTTTTCAACTCCCATAAGTCCATTCTATGATGACATTAGTCGGCTTCCCCTAAATATCAGTTTTTAACATTCAATTATTTGGCATTCAATGAAAAGGTGTATGCAGGGCACATCTATAATTATAATGTGACATAAGAACTTTGGATTAATGTTTTTATTCTTAAGATCATCAAGTAATAGAGTAGGTAGTGTGTTCTGTAGTAGGACATCAAGAAAAGATCTATACAAGTGTTCGAGTAAGTTTGCTGAACAGTAGTCACTTTTAATAGTATTGAGAAAGAAACAATGATAGCTAATTTGACATCAAGTTAAGTTACTACAGTTATATTTACAACTGTAATAAAACTACATTCTTTTTAGATAGCATCATTACATCTTTTTTTGTTTGTACAACCAATCAAATATATATTATAAAAATGTGCATATTTAGTGTAATATATGTAATATGTTGCATTTGACTATTTATATGAATGTTTGGTCTTACCATTAAAGGAAACAGGACAGTTTTATTTATTCCTTTTGTGAATTACCAAAGATTATGCATTTACTTCCATATTCCAGAAAATACTAATAATTTTCTCTCTTTCTTTTTTTAGGCCCAAGAAATATGTCTATTTCTCCTGTGATCCTTGGAATTTGTGGGAGTTGTCAGGGTCTACAAATTAAAATGAGGTAAAATAGTACTATTATAATTTCTCTTCATGAAGTTAAAGGAGAAATTTCTATTTATTTTCCTCTTATAGGGAGGGCAGAGTAGAATAAGGGAGGAAAAAAAAAGGAACAGATGAATATAACTGTTACCAGTGCACTTCTATTTTGCATCACATAATTCTCTCTTGTGTCAACACAGACAGAGAGGAGACTGGAAGCAGCATCCTATACCTCATCCAGAGAAGCCATTTGAGCTTCTGCTCTTGGCCAGTGTAAGGAAATGTTCAGGCATTACTAGTACTGGTGAAAACAATGTAGAGATCCATTATCTGAGTTGATACTTAAAGTGACTGTATTGTGCTCACTAAGAAAAAAAAAAACCAAACGTGCATGGTTCTAACCCAGTTTTACCAGTGTAAGGATTTGTTTTTGTAATTTTAATTTATTTTTTAAAGTTCAAGTATAATTAACGTATATTGTTATATTCATTCCAGGTGTACAATATAATGATTCAATTCTATATAGTACTCAGTACACACAGTACACATCATCAGTATACTTTTTTTTTCCAGTTTGTTGATTTGTTTTTTTTTTAAGTTTTTTTTTTAATTCCAGTTTGTTAACATACACTGTTATATTAGTTTCAATTACACGATATAGTGATTCAACACTTCCATATAACAGGCTGTGCTCATCGTGACAAATGTACTCTTTAATTCCCATCACCTATTTCACCCATCACCCTGCCCTTTCCCCTCTGGTAACGATCAGTTCTCTATAAATAAGAGTCTGATGCTTGATTTGTGTCTCTCCCACTCTCTTCTATTTTTCCCTTTGCTTTTCCCACATATGAGGGAAATCATATGGTATTTGCCTTTCTCTGGCTTATGACATTTAACATTATGTCTTTGTAAATAGAAAGAGTCCATTCTTTTTATGGCTGGGTAATACCCCGTTGTGTATCTATATCTTTATCTGTATCTGTATCTATCTATCTATCTATCTATCTACCTATCTATCTATCATCTATATCTGTCCCATCTTTATCCACTCATCAGCCAATGGACACTTGGGCTGCTTCCATATCTCAGCTATTGTAGATAATGTTGCTATAAATATAGGGGTGCATGTAACCCTTTGAATTAGTGTTTTTCTGTTCTTTGGGTAAATACCTGGTAGCGCAATTGCTGGATCTTAGGGTATTTCTATTTTTACATTTTTGAGGATCTTCCATACTGTTTTTCAGAGTGGCTGTACAAGTTCGCATTCCCACCAACAGTGCATTGCATGGCCGTTGCTTTTTCTCCACATCCTTGCCAACACCTGATATTTCTCGTGTTGATGTCAGCCATTCTGACAGATGTGAAGTGATATCACATTATGGTTTTGATTTGCATTTTCCTGATGGTAAGTGTTACTGAACATCTTTTCGTGTGTCTGTTGGCCATCTGTATGTCTTCTTTGGGGAAATAGCTGTTCATAAATTCTGCATATTTTTAATTGGATTATTCATTTTTTGAATGTTGAATTTTATAAGTTCTTTATATATTTTGGATACTAACCATTTATCGGCTAGGCCATTTGTAAGTATCTTCCCCTATTCCATAGGTTACCTTTTAATTTTGTTGATAGTTTCACTCCCTGTGCAGAAGGATTTGTTTTGATGAATTTTCAGTAGTTTATTTTGGCTTTTGTTTCCCTTTTCTCAGAAGATATATCTGGGAAGAAGTTACCACAGCTTATATCAAAGAAATTAGTGCTTTTGTTCTCTTTTAGGACTTTTATGGTTTTAGGTTTCACGTTTAGGTTTTTAATACATTTTGAGTTTATCTATTTTTGTGTATGGTATAAGAAAGTGTTCTAGTTTCAGTCTTTTGCATGTTGCTGTCCAGCTTTCCCAACCTCATTTGTCAAAGAGACTGTCTCCTATTGAAAATTCTTCCCTGCTTTGTTGAAAATGAATTGACCATATGATTGTGAGTTTATTTTTTTATTTTCTATTCTGTTCCTTTGGTCTTTGTGTCTATTTTTGTGCCAGTACCATACTGTTTGATCAATACAGCTTTGTAATATAACTTGAAGTCCAGAATTGTGATGCTTCCAGTTTTGTTCTTCAAGAAAGCTTTGTCTGTTGGGGGTATTTTGTGGTTCCATGAAAATTTAAGGATTGTTCCTTCTGGCTTTGTGAAAAATTAATTTGGTATTTTGATTGGGATTATGTTAAATTTGTAGATTGCTTTGGGGAATATAGACATTTTAATAATATTTGTTATTCCAGTCTATGAGTATGGAATATCTTTCCATTTGTGTCATCCTTTCATCAGGGTTTTTACTTTTCAGAGTAGAGGTCTTTCACCTCTGTGATTAGGTTTATTCCTAGGTATCTCGTTATTTTTGGTGCAATTGTAAATGGGATTGTTTCCTTACTTTCTCTTTATGCTGCTTTATTATTTGTGTGTAGAAATGCAACAGATATCTGTACATTGCTTTTGTATCCTGTAACTTTACAAAATTTATCAGTTCTAGCAGTTTTGATGAGATCTTTAGGGCTTTCTACATATAGTATCATGTCATCTGCAAATAATGAAAGTTTTACTTTTTCCTTATTATTTTGAATGCTTTTTATTTCTTTTTGTTTAATTGCTGTGGCTAGGATTTCTAGTATAATGCTGAACAAAACTGGTGAAAGTGGACATCCTTGTCTTGTTCCTGACCTTAGGGGAAAAACTCTCAGTTTTTTCCCATTAAGGATGGTGTTACCTGTGGGTTTTTCATATATGGCCTTTACAATGTTGAGGTATATTCCCTCTAAATCTATTTTGTTGAGGCTTTTTGTCATGAATGAATGTACTTTGTCAAATGCTTTTTCTGCATTTATTGAAATAATTTTTATCCTTTCTCTTATTGACATGATATGTCACATTTATTGATTTGCAAATATTAAACTACCCTTGCAACTCAGAATCAGGGGGAGAGGGGCAGAAGGAGAAGAGAGGAGAGAATCCTAAGCAGGTTCCATGCCCAGCTCAGTGCAGAGTCTGATGCAGGGCTTGATCTTATAACCATGAGATCATGACCTGAGCTGAAACCAGGAGTTGGATGCTGGGATATTGGCCTGTAGTTCTTTTTTATAAGAAGTGGTGCTTTTATCTGGTTTTGGTATCAGGGAAAGAATTTGGAAGTTTTCCTTCATTTTCTATTTTTTGAAATTGAGAAGAATTATTATTAACTCTTTAAATATTTGGTAGAATTCATCTGTGAATTCATCTAGTCTTGGACTTTTGTTTGTTGGTAGTTTTTTTGTTTGTTTGTTTTTTTAAGATTTTATTTATTTATTTGACAGATCACAAGCAGGCAGAGAGGCAGGCAGAGAGAGAGGAGGAAGCAGGCTCCCTGCTTATCAGAGAGCCTGATGCGGGGCTCGATCTCAGGACCCTGGGATCATGACCTGAGCCGAAGGCAGAGACTTTAACCCCACTGAGCCACCCAGGTGCCCCTGTTGGGAGTTTTTTGATGACTAAGTCAATTGCCCTGATGGTAACCAGTCTGTTCAAATTTTCTATTATTTTATTATGTTATAGTACTCATCATAGAGTACATCATTAGTTTTTGATGTAGTGTTCTGTGATTCACCGTTTATGTATATACTTTTTAGGTTTCTAGGAATTTATCCATTTCTTCTATGTTGTCCAATTTGTTGGCATGTAGTATTTCATAATATTCTGTTATAATTTTTTTTTAAAATTTCTGTGGTGTTGGTTATCTCTCCTTCCTCTCTCATTTGTGATTTTATTTATTTGAGTCCTCTCTCTCTCTCTCCTTTTTATAAGTCTGGATAGAGGTTTATGAAATTTATTGATTTTTTTTCAAAGAATAAGCTTCTGGTTTCATTGATTTCTTTCTTTCTTTCTTTCTTTTTCTTTCTTTCTTCCTTTCTATATAATTTATGCCTGCTCTAATCATTATCATTTCATCCCTTCCACTAGTTTTAAGTTTTGTTTGTTCTTCTTTGCCTAGTTCCTATAGGTATAAGTTTAGGTTGTTTATTTGAGCTTTTTCTTGCTTCTTGAGGTTGACCTGTGTTGCTATAAACTTCTCTCTTGAAACTACTTTTGCTGCATCCCAGAAGTTTAGGTTGTTGTGTTTTCATTTTCATTTGTTTCCATGTACTTTTCTCACTTCTTCTTTTATATCCTGGCTGAGCCCTTCATTGTTGAGTAACAACATGTTATTTACCACCATGTATTTGTGATCTTTCCAGATTTGTTCTTATTGTTGACTTCTAGTTTCTTAATGTTGTGGCCAGGAAATATGCATGGTATGATTTTGACCTACCGGAATTTGTCAAGGTTTGCTTTGTGGGATAATATGTATCTGTTCTGGAGAATGTTCCACATGCACTTGAAAAGAATGTGAATTTTGCTCTTTTAGGGTGGAATGTTCTGAATATATCTGTTAAATCCATCTATTCCAGTGTGTCATAAAATGCCATTATTTCTTTGATGTTCTGTTTAGATGATCTGTCCATAATATAATATAATATAATATAATAAAGTGGAGTCCATGATGTAAGTGATCTGTCCATAATATAAAGTCCCCTACTATTATTGCATTTTTATCAGTTAGTTCCTTTAAGTTTGTTATTAACTGCTTAATGTATTTGGATGCTCCCTATGTTGGGTGCATAAATATTTACAGTTGTATATTCTTGTTGGATTGTCCCCTTTATTATTATATAGTGTCCTTCTTTGTCTCTTATTACAGTCTGTTTTAAAGTCTGTTTTTTCCAATATAAGTATTGCTAGTTTAGCTTTCTTTTGCCATCCGTTTGCATGATAGATGTTTCTCCATCCTCTCACTTTCAGTCTGCATGTATTTTAGGTCTAAAATGAGTTTCTTGTAGGCAGCATATAGATGGGTCTTATTTTCTTACCCATTCTGTTGTCCTATGTCTTTTGATTGGAGCATTTATTCCATTTACATTCAAAGTAATTATTGATAGATATGTATTTATTGCTTATTACTTGTTTTGTGGTTGTTTCTTAAGATTTCTCTGATTTTTTCTCATCTTTCTTTCATGTTTTATTGATTTTCTTTAGTGATATACTTGGATTTCTTTCACTTTATTGTTTACATATTTATTAGTGGTATTTGATATATGGTTACCATTAGGTTTGTATATAACCTCTTCTGCATATAACAGTCTATATTAAGTTGGCAGTCATTTAAGTGTGCACTCATTCTTTTCTCCTCTCCTTTCCACAATTTAGGTATAGGTTATATTTTGTATCTTTTTTGTGAATTCCTTGACTGTATTTTTACAGAAATATTCATTTGTTCTGCTTGTGTGTTTTCTACCTCTGTATTGTCAATTTTGGGCTTTCCTTTCCATTCAAAGAGTCCCTTTGAATATTTCTTGAAGGCCTAGTTTAATGGTTATGAACTCCTTTCATTTTTCTTTGTCTGAGAAACTCTTCATTTCTTCTTCTTTTCTGAATGGTGACCTTGCTGGACAGAGTATTTGTGACTACAGATTTTCCCATTCAACACTTTGAATATATTATGACACTATCTTCTAGCTTACCAAATTTCTGTTGAAAAATTTCTTGCTAGCCTTATGGGTTATCCCTTATAAGTTACTGATTTCTTTTGTCATACTCATCTTAAATTTATTATCACTATATTTTGCAAGTTTAATTACAATATGTCTTCATTTCGGTATGCTTTTGTTGATTTTTTTTTTCCAAAAAAATTTTTTTTTTTAAAGATTTTATTTATTTATTTGACAGACAGAGCTCACAAGTAGGCAGAGAGGCAGGCAGAGAGAAAGAGGAGGAAGCAGGCTCCCCGCAGAGCAGAGAGCCCGATGTGGGGCTCGATCCCAGGACCCCAGAATCATGACCTGAGCCGAAGGCAGAGGCTTAACCCACTGAGCCACCCAGGCGCCCCTTGTTGATTTTGATGAGAGTTCTCTGTGTCTCCTGGATGTGGATATCTATTAGGGAAGTTATCAGCCATTATTTCTTCAAATAAACTTTCTGCCCCCTTTCTCTCTTTTCTTCTGGGACTCCTATAATATAAATATTACTATAGTTGATGGAGTCACTGAGCTCTCTACCCTATTATCATTTTGCGTAATTCTTTTTCTTTTTCTCAACTTGATTATTTTCCATTACTCTGTCTTCTAGGTCATTCCTCTGCTTCTTCCAGCTTGCTGTTCATTCCATCATGTGTGTTTCTTATTTCCTGTACTGAACCCTTTATCTCTACTATGTAATTCCTTATTTCTGTTGTAAGGGTCTCAAACCTGTCTTCTCTTTTCTCAAGTACAATGAATATCCTTGTGATCATTGCTTTAAATTCTCTACCAAGCATGTTATTTATATCTGTTTTGCTTAGATCTCTGGCTGTGGCCTTGTCATGTTCTTTCATTTGGGATAAATTTCTCTGTCTCATTTTGTCTGCCTCTCTGTGTCTCTGTGTTAAGAAATTCTGCTGTGTCCTCTGCTCTTGAAAGTAGTGACTTTATAAAGTAGAGGCTCTGAAGTGTGTTTCACTGCAGAATGACCTATTTACCAGAACCTGGCACTTCAGGAGAGTATCCTGTGCATGTTGCTTAAACCTCCTGTTTTGTCTGAGTCACTTTTCCTTTCTGTGCAATTCTCTGCAATAACTCTTCTATAGTGGCCTGTGGTTGCTCTCTGTGTTGTTAGTACAACTCAGGAAGGCCAGCTTTAAGGGGGCATGCCTTCTGTGGAATTTGGGAGCAGGTAAATGATATTAACAAAATTTGCACTGGGCCACTAGTCCTATGCCAGATCCCTAAAGTGCTATAATAGCTGGGGACTGTGTGTCAGAGCGGCCCATGGTGCAGTGCTAGGCATGATACATTTTGGTCGCTGGGGGTGTGTGGCTGAGCATAGTGTCATTCTGGCCACGCCATTGCAACTTCTCATAGCACATGGCAGCAGTTGTGCACCTGGTGGCTTGGCACAACATTCTGGTGATTAGGCACAACACATGGCTGGGTGTTGTGTGTGATGATGGTAAGTGTACTCTTAATTCCCTTCACCTATTTCACCCATCCTCTAAACCCCTCTCCTCCAGCAACCACCAGTTTGCTCAGTGTATTTAAAAGTCCATTTTTATGTCTCTTGTTTTCTTTATTTCTTAAATTCCATATATTAGTGAAGTCATATGGTATTTGTATTTCTCTAACTGACTTATCTCACTTATCATTGTACGCTTTACAGTCATTCATATTGTTGCAGAGGGCATGATTCATCCTTTTTTATGACTGTATAATATTCCATTGTACACGCGTGTGTGTGTGTGTGTGTGTGTGTGTGTGTATACATACTATATCTCTATTATCCACTCATCTGTGGATGAACACTTGAGTTACTTCCATATCTTGGCTATTGTTAATAATGCTTCAATTAGGGGGCGCCTGGGTGGCTCAGTGGGTTAAGCCTCTGCCTTCGGCTCAGGTCACGATCCCAGGATCCTGGGATTGAGCCCCACGTCGATCGAGATCGAGCCCCACGTTGGGCTCTCTGCTCAGCAGGGAGCCTGCTTCCCCTCCTCTCTCTCTGCCTGCTTCTCTGCCTACTTGTGGTCTCTGTCTGTCAAATAAATATATAAAATCTTAAAAAAAATAATGCTTCAATTAACATAGGGGTACATATATCTTTTGGAATTAGTATTTTCATTTTCCTTGGTTAAATACCCAGTAGTGGACTTATTGAATCATAAAGGTAATATTATTTTTTTTAATTTTTAAAGGAACTTCCATAGTATTTTCCATATCATGTCCATTAGCTTGCCTTCCCACCAACAATGTGCAAGGATTCTTTTTTCTCTACATACTTTTCAATGCTTGATGTTTCTTGTGGCTTTGATTTTAGCCACTCTCACGGGTGTGAGATGTATCTCATTGTGGTTTTTACATTTCCCTGATTATTAGTGATGTTGAGCATCTCTTCATGAAAAGCTCTCAGTTTTTGCTCACTGAATAGGATGTTAGATGTGGGTTTTTCATATATGGCCTTTATTATGTTGAGGTATGTTCCTTCTAGACCTACTTCATGAGAGTTTTCATCATGAATCACAGTTGTATTTTGTAAAATTCTTATTCAGCATCTATTTAGATTATCATTTTTTTAATCATTTCTCCTGTTGATGTGATGTATCACATTGATTGGTTTTCCAGTATTGAACCACCCTAATATCCGTGGAATAAGTATCATGTGATCATGGTGAGTAGTTACAGTTTTCTAATATTTTGTTGAAAATTTTTGTGTCTTTGTTCATCAGAGATAACAACCTGTAGTTCGTTCATTCTCCCTCCTTCTCTCCCTCTTCCTTCCTTTCTCTCTTTCTCTCTTTTTCTTTCCTTTCCTTTTCTTCCCCACCCCTCTCTCTTTCTTCTTTAGCTGGTGTTTGTATCATGTTAATACTGGCCTTGTAGAATAAGCCTGAAATTTTTCCTTCCTGCTCTATTTTCTTAGTATAGTTTCAGAAAAATAGATAATAACTCTTTTGGTAGAATTCATTTTTGAAGCCATCTAATTATGGACTTAATTGTTGGGAGTTTTTTGATTATTGATTCAATTTTATTACTAGTGATTGGTCTGTTTAAGTTTTCTATTTCTTCATGATTTAGTTTTGAGAGGTTATACATTTCTAGGAGTTTATTTCTACTAGGTTGTTAAATTTGTTGGCATATAATTTTTCTTAATATTCTCTTATAATCCCTTGTATTTCTGTGGTGCTGATTATTGTTCCTTCTCTTTCATTTCTTATTCATTTGAGTCCTTTCTCTTTGTTTTCTTTCTTTCTTCCTTCCTTCCTTTCCCTCTTTTATTTTCCTTCCTTCTTTTCTTTTTTCTTCCTTTCCTTTCCCTTCCCTTCCCTTCCTTTCTCTTTCCTTTCCCTTCCTCTTTCCCTTTCTTTACCTTCCCTCCCCCTCCCCCTTATCAGTCCATTTTCACCCCTCCTCTCCTCTCTTTTCCTTTAATCTGACCAAGGGTTTATCAATTTTGTTGGTATTTTCAAGGAATCAGCTCCTGGTTTCATTAATCTGTTCTGTTGCTTTTTAATATCCATTTCATTTATTTCTTCTCTACTCTTTATTATTTCCTTTGGTGTACTGGCTTTGGAATTTGTTTTTCTTTTTCTTACTCTTTTGAGTGTAAGCCTAGCTTGTATAATTGATTTTTCTTCTTTTTTTGAGTAGGCCTTTATTGCATAACCTTCCTTATTAGAACTTTTCCTTCATCTGAAAGATTTTGACTGTTGTATTTTCATTTTTATTCATCTCTATGTATTTTTTAAATTTTATCTTTGATTCTTGGTTCTCCCATTCATTGTTTAATAATATGTACTTTAACCTCCATGTATTTGTGTTCTTTTCAGAGTTTTTTTCTTGTGGTTTATTTCTAGCTTTATACCATTGTGGATAGAAAAGATGCATGTCATGATTTCAACCTTTCTGAATTTGTTGAGATTTGTTCTGTGGTCTAATATGAGATCTCTTCTGGAGATCACATATGCACTTGAAAGCAATGTATATTCCTTGTGAATTTTCTTTTTTTTTTTTTATGGTATACAAGTTATCTTTCTTTTACTTCCAAGTTTTTATTTAAATTCAAGTTATTTAACATATAGTGTAGTATTGAATTCAGGAATAGAATTAAGTGATTCATTACTTACATATAACACCCAGTGCTCATCACAAAAAATGCCTTTCTTAATATTCATCAGTTATTTATCTCATCCCCCATCCACTTGCCCTCCAGCCATCCTCAGTTTGTTCTCTGTAGTTAAGTATCTCTTATGGTTTACCTTCTCTGTTTTTATCTTATTTTTCTTTCCTTTACCCTATGTTCATCTGTTTTGTTTCTTAACACATGAGTCATTTGTTTCACATTTGAGTCAAATCATATGGTATTTATCTTTCTCTGACAGACTTATTTTGCTTAGCATAATACACTCTAGTTCCATCCATGTTGCAAATGTCAAGATTTCATGATTTTTGAGGCTGAGTAATATTCCATTGTATATATATCCTACTTCTTTGTTATCCATTCATCTGTTCATGGATATTTAGAATCTTTCCATAATTTGGTTATTGTGGATTGTGCTGCTGTAATCATCAGGGTGCATATGCCTCTTTAAATCAGTATTTTTGCATCCTTTGGATAAATACCTAGTAGTGCAATTGCTGGGTCATAGGGAAATTCTATTTTTAACTTTCTGAGGAATCTCCATACTGTTTTCTGGAGTAGCTGCACCAATTTGCATTCCCACCAACAGAGTAAGAAGGTTCCTCTTTCTCATCATTCTCATTAACATTTGTTTCCTGAGTTGTTAATTTTAGCCATTTTGACAGGTGTGTGGTAGTATCTCATTGTGGTTTTAATTGTATTTCCCTTATGATGAGTGATGTTGAGCATTTTTTCATGTGTCTAGTTGCTATTTGTATATCATCTTTGGAGAAATGTCTATTTACGTCTCGTACCCATTTCTTAAGTTGATTATTTGTTTTTTGGGTGTTGAGTTTGATAAATTCTATGTAGATTTTGGATACTAGTCTTTTATCCAGTGTATCATTTGAAAATATCTTTTCCCATTCTGCTGGTTGCCTTTTAGTTTTGTTGAATGTTTCCTCTGAATGCAGAAGATTTTAATCTTGATAAAGTCCCAGTAGTTCATTTTTCGCTTTTGTTTCCCTTGCCTCAGAAGTTATCAAGTAAGAAGTTGCTACGACCAAGGTCAAAGTGGTTGCTGCCTGTCTTCTCCTCTAGGACTTTGATGGTTCCCTGTTTCACATTAAGGTCTTTCTTCCATTTTGAGTTTATTTTTGTGTATGGCATAAAAAGTGGTCCAGTTTCATTTTTCTGCATGTCACTATCCAATTTTTCCAACACAATTTGCTAAGAAACTATCTTTTTTCCATTAGGTATTCTTTCCTGTTTTGTCAAGAATTGGTTAACAATATAGGTGTGAGTCCATTTCTGGATTCTCTTTTCTGTTCTATTGATCTATGTATCTGCTTTTGTGCCAGTTCCATACTGTCTTGATGATTACAGCTTTGTAACATGGCTTGAAGTCTGGAATTGTGATGTTCCTTTTTTGCTTTTCATTTTCAACATCACTTTAGCTATTCAGGGTCTTTTCTAGTTCTATACAAATTTCAGAATTGTTGTTCTAGCTCTGTGAAAATGCTGCTGTTATTTTGATAGGGATTGCATTGAATGTGTGGATTTCTTTGGGTAGTGTAGACATTTTAACAATATTTGCTTTTCCAATCCATGAACATGGAATGAATTTTTTTTTCCATCTCTTCATGTCATCTTCCTTTTCTTTCATAAGTGTTCTAGAGTTTTCAGAGTACTGATCTCTTATCACTTTGCTTAGGTTTGTTCCTAAGTATCTTATGTTTTTTGGTGCAATTGTAAATGGGATCAATTCCTTGATTTCTCTTTCTGCTGCTTCATTATTGGTACATAAAAATGCAACAGATTTCTATGATTGATTTCATATACTGTGACTCATGTATCAGTTCTAGTAATTTTTTGGTTGAGTCTTTTGGATTTTTTACATAGAGTATCATGTTGTCTGCAAAGAATAAAAGTTTGACTTCTTTCTTGCCTATTTGGATGCATTTTATTTATTTTTGTTGCCTGATTGCTGAGATCTCCTCTGGATATTACATATGCACTTGAGAGCAATGTATATACCTTCTGAATTTTCTTTTCTTTTTTCTTTTCTTTTTTAATGGGAAAGTTATGTTGAACAAGAGTGGTGAGAAGGGACAACCTTGTCATATTTCTGACCTTAGGGAAAAAGCTGTCAGTTTTTCCCTATTTAGGATGACATTAGCTGTTAGTTTTTCATATATAGCCTTTATGTTATTGATATGTTCCTTCTATCCCTTCATTCTTGAGATTTTTTTATAAAAAAATGCTCCATTTTGTTAAACACTTTTTCTGCATCTATTGAGAGGATCATATGGTTCTTATCTTTTTATTAATATAGTGTAATATGTTGGTCAATTTGTTAGTATTGAAACAGTCCAGGAATAAATCTCACTTGATTCTGGTGGATGATTCTTTTAATGTACTGTTGGATTAATTTGCTAGCATTTTGTTGAGAATTTTTGCATTCATGTTCATCAGGGATATTGGCCTATAATCATCCTTCTTAATGAGGTCTTTGGTTTTGGGATCAAGTAAGCTGACCTCATAGAATGAGTTTGGATGATTTCCTTCCATTTCTATTTTTTGGAAGAGTTTTAGAAGAGTAGGTATTAATTCTTCTTCAAAGAATTGGTAGAATTCTCCTGGGAAGCCATCTGGCCATGGGAGATTTTTAATTACTGATTCAGTTTCTTTGCTGGTCTGTTCAGATTTTCTATTTCTTCCTGTTTCAATTTTGGTAGTTTATCTGTTTCTAGGAATCTACAAATTTCTTCCAGATTGCCTAATTTGTTGGCATATAACTGCTCACAATATTCTCTAATGATTATATTTATGTGGTGTTGGTTGGGATTGCTCCTCTTTCATTTGTGATTTTATTTGTGTCCTTTGTCTTTCTTTTTGATAAGGCTGGCTAGGGGTTCATACATTTTGTTAATTCTTTCAAGGAACCAGCTCCTAGTTTCATTGAGCTGTTCTACTGTAGTTTTTATTTCTGTATTACCTGTTTCTGCTCTAATATTTATTATTTCTCTTCTTCTTCTGGTTTTAGGCATTATTTGGTGTTCTTTTTCCATCTTCTTCAGGTATAAGTTTAGTTTGTGTATTTGAGACTTGCTTCTCAAGGAAGGCCTATATTGCTCTATACTTTCCTCTTGTGACCACCTTTGCTGAATCCCAAAGGTTTTGGACTACCATATTTATATTTTCATTTGCTTCTATGTATTTTTTTTAGTTCCTTCTTTAATTTCCTGGTTACCCCATTAATTCTTTAGTAGGATGTTCTTTAACCTCCATGTATCTGTGGTTGTCCCAAATTTTTCCTTGTGGTTGACTTCAAGTTTCATAGCATTGTGGTCTGAAAATATGCATGATATAATCTCAATCTTTTTGTACTTGTTAAAGGCTAATTCATGACCAGTATGTGATCTATTCTTGAGAATGTTCATTTGAAATGTGCACTTGAAAAGAATGTGTGCTTTGCTGCTTTAGTATGAAATGCTCTTGAATATATTTGTTAAGTCTATGTATTCCAATGTGTCATTCAAAGACATTGTTTCCTTGTTGATCTTCTGTTTAGATGATCTGTCCATTGCTGTAAGTGGTGTGTTGAAGTCTCCTGCTATTATTGTGTTATTATCAATGAGTTTCTTTGCTATTAATTGATTTATATATTATTTGGCTGCTCTCAAGTTGCGGACATAAATATTCACAATTGTTAGATCTTCTTGTTGGATAGACTCCTTTGTTATGATATAGTGCCCATCTTCAGTTCTTATTGTGGGCTTTGGCTTAAAATATGGTTTATCTGGGACATCTGGGACATCTGGACATCTGGCTTAGTAATTAAGTGTCTGCCTTTGGCTCAGGTCATGTTCCCAGGGACCTGGTATTGAGCCCTGCATTGGGCTCCCTCCTACACGGGAAGCCTGTTCTCCCTCTTCCACTCCCCCTGCCTGTGTTCCCTCTCTCACTGTGTCTCTCTCTGTCAAAAAATATATACAAAATTTTTAAAAAAATAAAATCTAGTTTGTCTGATACAAATATTGCCACTCTAGCTTCCTTTTGAAATTCCTTAGCATGACAAATGTTTTTTCATCCCCTCACCTTCAATCTGGAGGTGTCTTTATGTCTAAAATGAGTCTCTTGTAAGCGGCATTCTATGGGGCTTGTTTTTTTTTTTTTTTTCTTAATCCATTCTGATACCTTATGTTTGTTGATAAGAGTATTTAGTCCATTCACATCCAGATCAGTTATTGATAGATATGAATTTGGTGCCATTGTATTACCTGTAAAGTCGCTGTTCCTGTAGAGTGTCTCTGTTCCTTTCTTTTGGTCTCTCTTGCCCGCTCAAAGTACCTCCTTTAATATGTCTTGCAGAGCTGGTTTAATATTTACAAACTCCTTTAGTTTTTGCTTGTCTTGGAAAATCTATCTCTCCTATTCTGAATGACTGCTTTGCTGTATAATGTATTCTTGGCTGCATATTTTTTTCCATTTAGTGCATTGAATATATCATGCTACTGTCTCTGTCTTTCTAGGTTTCTGTGGATAGATCAGCTGCTAGCCTTGTGTATACCCTTATAAGTTAAAGAACTTTTGTCAGTAACTACTTATAGAATTCGCTTTATCTTTGTATTTTGCAGGTTTCACTGTGATATGTCTTGGTATTGAACTGTTTTTGTTGATTTTCAGGGCTGTTCTCTGTGGTTTTTGGACTCAAATACCTGTTGCCTTCCCCATATTAAGGAAGTTCTCAGCTATAAGTTCTTCAAATAGACCTTTTGCCCTCTTCCCCTAGCTGTTCTTCTGGGACTCCAACGATATAGATATTATTACTCTTCATGGAGTTGGTGAGTTCTCTAGATCTACATTTGTGATCTAAGAGTTTTCTTTCCCTCTTCTTTTCAGCTTCATTATTTTTCATCATTTTATCTTCTATATCACCCATTCATTACTCTGCTTCTTTCATCCTTGTGATTACTTCCAGTCTGTTCTGCATCTCAGTTATGGCATTTTATAGTCAGCCTGACTAATTTCACATCTTTGATCTCTGTAGCAAAGGTATCCCTGGGGATTTCCATGCTTCTTTCAAACCCAGATAATATTCTTATGATTGTTGTTCTAAATTCTTATTTAGGTATATTGTTTGTATCTGTTTTGAGCAAGTCCCTAGCTGTGATTTCTTCTTTATCTTTCTTTTGGGGAGAATTCCTCCATCTCTTCATTTTTCTAGGTTTCTGTCTTTTGCATGTTATGAAAGCTTTTTATGTTTCCTGTTCATGAAAGTAATGCTATATTTTTTTTTAAAGATTTTATTTATTTATTTGACAGACAGAGATCACAAGTAGGCAGAGAGGCAGGCAGAGAGAGAGGAGAAAGCAGGCTCTCCATGGAGTAGAGAGCCCGATGCGGGGCTCGATCCTAGGACCCTGGGATCATGACCTGAGCCGAAGGCAGAGGCTTTAACCCACTGAGCCACCCAGGCGCCCCCAAAGTAATGCTATATTATGAAGGGGTCATACACTGTCCAAGGTCTGGCACTTCATGAAATATTTCTAGTGTATTCTGTGTGCACCCTGCTGTTGTGTTTTGGCTGTTATTTCCCCCATGTCAGTCTTTTGCAGAGTTCCCCTTTGCTTTCAGTGGGGAGCATTTGGGACTTAAGTAGGTATGCTTTCATTTCACTTGTACATTAAAATAAACGTGATTAAAAAAAAAAAGACCAATTCAAGAAAAGGGAAAAGGAAAAGAACGAGACAAAATACAAATATACAGAAAAACAAAACAAAACAAAAAACCATGAGCCTGATTCCAAAGAAAAAGAAAGAAAGAAAGAGAAACCTGATCCAGGAAAAAGAGAAAAATGAACAAACAAACAAGCAAACAAACATACAACTATAAGCCTGATTCCAAAGGGTGGGGTAGGGGAGGAAGAAAACCTTGTCCTATTTCCACCAGAACTGAAGTTGATGCTTTGGAGTACTCTATGATTAGTAGACTTGGTGTATGCAGGAGTCCTATACTGATCTTCTGGTGGATAGGCCCACTGCCCTGGCCTACAGTCCTGCCCTAGAAAGGATACCCCTGCAGGGCACAGGAATGTGGCATTTGGTATAATTGGCTCCAGCCTCCACTTGGGGTACTGTGTTGCTCACTGAAGTCTAACCATGCTGTTGGGTCAGGGGTGGGGAAATGGTATTCCCTGCTCTTTTAACTCCAGAAAAGGGATCTCCTGACCTCTACCATCCAGAAGGCCCTCACAGAAAAATGAACAATCAGGGCACTTGGGTGGCTCAGTCATGAAGCATCTGCCTTCGGGTCAGGTCATGATCCCAGGGTCCTGGGATTAAGCCCCACATCAGGATCCCTGCTCAGTGGGAAGCCTGCTTTTCCCTCTCTCACTCCCCCTCCTTGTGTTCCCTCTCTTGCTGTGTCTCTCTCTGTCAAATAAATAAATAGAATCTTAAAAAAAAAAAGTGAGCAATCTCCCTTCTTGTGTCCCAGGCTTCTGTCAGGTCCCTGCCCTCACCGAATCTGTGCCTGGGCCATCAACACACCTGGTGCCACAGTTCTATGTTCTATCTCTGATGCATGGCTGGGATTCAAAACTCCAAACCTTAAAGGGCCCAGCAGGCATGGATCCACTCCATACTTTGAGTGGAGAGACTCACTGTGCAATGTCTCATGCTGTTTTGTCCCAGAAAAGCTGTTGCCAGCTGCACAGTTACTTGGAGTTTATGGTGAAGCACAGAGGAAAGTAGCAACCAGATTATCTACTCTCTGTGCGTGTTTCTGTCCCTTACTGATAAAAATCCCTTCAGTGGCACATATTGGGTTTTTGTCCTTGGGGAGACAATATACCTTCTTCTGAAAGTACTCCAGGAAAGGAATCATTCTCTCCCAATGTGACCCAGGGGATCCCTACATCATGTTGTCCACTCCTGGGCCTCTGCCCTCTTTCTCCCCAGGAGCAGGGCTATGCTCATCTGGATTGACTCCAGCAAATGGGGAGGACTTCTAAAATTCAGAATCTGAGCTCTGCTGCTTAAAAAACTTATGATAGTCAGTTCCTCTCAATTCCCTAGTCAATGGTTTTGGGGAAGTGTTTTTCTTGGGTGAACCCAACAAATCTCTCTGTCTTTCCCCCTCTCTTTCTCTTCTGTCTCAAAAAGGGCTCCCTGCAAAAGGACACTGCAGTCTTTATCTCCCCCAATTCACATCTCTGCATCTCATATCTGCCACTTTCTTCCCCTCTAATTGTACAGATTGTTCTCTCAATCCTCAGATCCCTTTCCTAGGTGTTTAAAATGATTTTCTAGTTCTGTTTGAGGGACGAGGCAAGTCCAGGGTCCCTCCACTACTCTGCCATTTTAACTCCCTCCCTCTTCCTATTCCTTCTGTTTTTGAATGGAATGTTCTGGATATATCTGTTAGATCCATTTGGTCTAATGTGTCATTCAAAGCCACTGTTGCTTTGTTGATTTTCTGTCTGGGTGATCTATTCATTGATATAAGTGGAATTAAAGTCCCCTACTATTATTGTATTATGATCAATTTCTTCCTTTGTGTCTGTTAATAGTTGCTTCATATATTTGGGTACTTTCAAGGTAGATGCATAAATATTTACAATTGTTATACCTTCTTTCTGCGTTTTCCCTTTATGATTATGTAGTGTCCTTTTTCTCTTGTTACAATCTGTTTTAAAGTATATTTTTGTCTGATATGAGTATTGCTACCCTGAGTTTCTTTTCACTTTCATTTGCATGATAAACATTTTTCCATCTCTTTACTTTGAATCTACATTTGCCATTAGGTCTGAAATGAGTCTCTTGTAGGCAACATATAGATGAGTGTTTTCTTTTTAATCCATCTAGTTACACTGTGTATTTCAATTGGAGCATTTAGTCCATTACATCCAATATAATCATTGATAGGTTTGTACTTATTGTTATTTTGTTACTTGTTTTATGGTTGTTTTTATAGTTCTTCTCTGGTCCTTTCTTCTTTTGCTCTCTTCCCTTGTGGTTTGATGGCTATCTTTAGTGATCTTTGATTCTTTTTATTTATTTTTTTACATATCTGTTACCAGTTTTGATTTGTAATTACTATTAGGCTTATATATAATACTCTATGTGTATAACAGTCTATAATAGGTTGGTGGTCACATAAGTTTGAACCCATTCTAAAAACACTAAATCCCCCCCCCAGCAATTTTTATGTATGTGATGTATAATTCACATCTGTTTATTTTGTGTATCCCTTTACTGATTTCTATAAATATAGTTTATTTTATTGCTTTTGTGCTTCAATCTCATATTGATTTTTTTAATGGTAAAGAGTTATTATTATTATTATTATTATTATGTTCAGATAGCCACCATATAGTACATCATTAGTTTTTGATGTAGTGATCAACCATTCATTAGTTGCATATAACATCTAGTGATCATCACTGCATGTGCCCTCCTTAATACCCATCACCTGGTTACCCCATCTTCCCACCCCCTTCCCTTCTGCAACCCTCAGTTTGTTTCCCTGAATCCAGAGTGTTTTGTAGTTTGTCTACCTCTCTGATTTCTTCCCATTCAGTTTTCCCTCCCTTCCTCTGTGGTCCTCTGTGCTATTCCTTAATGTTCCACATATGAGTGAAAACATGATAATTGTCTTTCTCTGTTTGACCTATTTCACTTAGCATAATCCCCTCCAATTCCATCCATGTTGATGCAAATGGTAGGTATTCATCTTTTCTGATGGCTGAGTAATATTCCATTCTATATATGAATCACATTTTACTTATCCATTAATCCATTGAAAGACATCTCATCTCCTTAAATGGTTTGACTATTGCGGACACTGCTGCTATGAACATATGAACATGTGCCCCTTCTTTTCATTACATCTGTGTCTTTGGGGTAAATATCTAGTAGTCCAGTTGCTGGGTCATAAGGTACCTCTATTTTTAATGTCTTGAGGAGGCTCCATACTGTTTTCCAGAGTGGCTGTACCAACTTGCATTCCCACCAACAGTGTAAGAGGTTTCCCCTTTCTCCACATCCTTGCCAACAGTTGTTTCCTGTCTTGCTAATTTTAGCTATTCTGATGGTATAATGTGATATCCCATTGTAGTTTTGGTTTGTATATCCCTGATGGCTAGTGATGTTGAACATTTTTTCATGCCTCTGTTAGCCATTTGTATGTCTTCTTTGGAGAAGTGTATGTTCATGTCTTCTGTTCATTTCTCGACTGGATTATTTGTTTTTTTGGGTGTTAAGTTTGAGAAGTTCTTTATAGATCTTGGATATCAGCCCTTTATCGGTAATGTCATTTGCAAATATCTTCTCCCATTCCGTGGGTTTCTTCTTTGTTTTTTTTGACTGTTTCCCTTGCTGTGCAGAAGCTTTTTATCTTGATGGAGTCCCAATGTTCATTTTTGCTTTTGTTTCCCTTGTCTTTGAGATGTGTCTTGAAATAAGTTGCTGTGGCTGATGTCGAAGAAGTTACTCTCTGTGTTCTCCTCTAGGATTTTGATGGATTGCTATCTCACATTGAGGTCTTTCATCCATTTTGAGTTTATCTTTGTGTATGGTGTAAGAAAATGGTCCTATTTCATTCTTCTGCATGTGGCTGTCTGATTTTCCCAGCACCATTTTTTGAAGAGACTGTCTTTTTTCCATTGGATATTCTTTCCTGATTTGTCAAAGATTAGTTGAACATTGAGTTGAGGGTCCATTACTGGTCTCTCTATTCTGTTCCATTGATCTATGTGTCTGTTTTTGTGCCAATACCATGCTATCTTAATGATCATAGCTTTGTAATATATCTTGAAGTCAGGCATTTCCATACTGATTTTTGTAAGTGATTAATCTACTACTTTTATGATGTTTGTGTGTACCTGTGCAATTTTCTTTTTTTTTTAAATTTTCTGACTCCTGATTGTGGCCTTTCCTTTCCACTCAAGAATTCCCTTTAATATTTCTTGTAGAGCTAGTTTAATGATGATTAATTTCTTTGACTTTTATTTTTGTCTAAGAAATGCTTTATCTGTCCTGTTCTGCATGATAGCCTTGCTGGATAGAATATTCTTGGCTACATTTTTTTTTCTTTTCTTTCAGCCCTTTGAATATATCATACCATTTCCTTCTGGCCTGCAATGTTTCAGCTGAAAACTGAAAAATCAGCTCATAGCTCTATGGGTTTTCCCTTGTATGTAGCAGTTTTCTTTTCTCTTGTTGTTTTAAAAAGTCTCTCTTTATCCCTAATTTTCACCACTTTAATTTTCATGTGTCTTGGTATAGACCTCTTTGGGTTGATTTTATTGGGGGCTCTCAATGCCTCCTGAATCTGGATTTCTGTTTCCTTTCCCAGATTTGGGAAGTTTCTAGATATTTTTTCTTCTAATTTATTATATATAAATTATATGCTCCCCTTTCTCTTTCTTCTCCTGAGATACCTATAATGTGAACAATATTATGCTTGAAGATATTGATGAATTCCCATAACCTATTGTTATTTTTATTTTACCTTTTTCTTTTTGCTGTTCAGTTTGGTTGCTTTCTGTTATTCTGTCTTCCAGCTTGCTGACCAATTCTTCTGCTTCCTCTGGCTTACTATTTATTCTGTCTAGTGGACTTTTAACTATCTCTGATGTGTTCTTCTTTAATATTTTCTATTTTCGTTGTTGTTGTTGAAGGTCTCACTGAGATCCTTCACTTTTTTCTGAAGCCCAATAAGTAAGTTTACGACCATTACTTTGAATTCTCTATCACCATATTACTTCACCTGCATTTTATTAGCTCTTTTGTGCATTTTTTTGTCTAATACTTTGTGTCTATTCCTTGTAGAGAAAAGTTATCTATGTTTTCTGCACTTGAAAGTAGTGGTCTTATGAAGAAGAGACCCTGCACTGCTCATCAGTGCAATGTCTCTCATTCACCAGAACCTGGCACTTCGGGTATATCTCCTGTGTGTCCTGCACATGTCCTACTGTTGTGGTTGAACCATGTTTGTCTTTAGTTCAGTTGGCTGCAATGGCCCTCTTTGCCTGTTTTGAGCAGGGTTTGGTCCCTGTACTCTTAAAGGGCTGACTTGAGGCTTTCTTGGGCTTAAGCTGGGTTAGACCAGATGCTTGCCCTCAGCCCAGCTGGGATGTATCTTGAAAGAAGTCAGAACTGTGATCATATGAACTGCAGGTTGCTCTCTTCACATTGTTCCCTGAGCAGTTTTGTTAGTGGACAAGCCCTCCATTTAGAACACTTGCCTGCCCCCAATCTATTTATTGTTGTTGCAGTGACTTGAACTACAGAGTTTTCTGTGTTGTCCCCTGTGAGGTTTTTGTTGGTGGGCAGTGTCATCAGTCAGATCAGATGTATACCCCCAACCCACTATTTGGACTATATTCAAACAGGTGTGTGATTATCTTCCTCTGACCCCAGGACATGAGTCACTTTGGAATGGTGCTGGCCTATGTTGGGACCACTTGCAGAATGAAAGGTGTCTGTTTTATTTGGATTCTTGCAGAGTGGGGTGTGTTGAATGGGACAGTCCACAGGGGAATGCAAGGGTGGGGCTCTCAGTGTTAGCAAGCTAAGTGTGGAGTGTGTTTGTGCTGGCTCTAGCATTTGTCTGTGTATCTAGCCTGGGGGATGGGGTAGGTAGAGAAATGATGCAGCCAGCTCTTTTTGTTCTTGGAGAAATCTAAAGATCCCTGCCCCACAAATGCACAAGTTCTGAGATTAATAAATACATCTATGTCTCATATACCCCAGGTGCTTTTCAAACTGCTATTTTTATTCTGTATATTGGCATGATTATTTGTTATGCTGTTTCTTTAAGGGTGGAGACTGTTTCCTATCACCGCTGGGCCCTCCCAGAGCTCAACCAGGTGACTTTTAAAAAGTTCCTGGTGTTAAGCCCCACTGATTTTAAGAACTTGCTAAGTTAAGCCTCTCTGGTTTTCATAACCAAATTTCATGGGGATATGTCTTCCCACCCCTGTGTCTGGAGTGCCTTGTGTGGGGTTTGTTTCTCTCCCTTCTTTGTGCTCATGGTGTCCTTCCCATTTGTGGTTAGTCTTAAAGGTTTGTTTGGTTCCAGATCATGTCTCTCCCCTTCCTAACATTTTCAATGTGGCTTATGCTCTGTGATTAACTGTGAAGAGTCTGTTATTCAGTCTTTAGGTGGTTTTCTGGGTGAATTACACAGCTGTGGCTGTTATCTAGGTATATCTGTGGGATAAAATGAGCTTAGGGTCACCCTACACTGGCATCTTCCCAGTCTCCTCCCAGTGTGAGGATTTGCATAAACATTTTCCATATAATCCAGTATGTTTTCCTCTTGACTTTAGCTTTTCAGTGTAATATAATTTGCTTCCAGACCTTTTCAGACTTCATCCAAAGTAGAGCCAACTGAACCAGTAGACTAAATTACATCTCTAACTTCTCTTTCCTAATTTTCATGTGCTTATTTTTTAGCAGTGAGAGAGGACCCCATAATTTGGGCTTCTGAGAGCTACTTGTCTATCCAGTATTTGGTCAAACTCCCACTGTGTTCTTGATTTTCTTCATTTTTTGTGGCCATTAGAATGTAATCATTTCATAAATCTCCTCATTTTTATTTCAGGGTTTTTTTTTTTTTTTTTTTTTTTGCTAAGGTCTGTGACCTCTGTGTATTTCCAGAATACACTGACTGCACACATTATATTTCTACCTGCAAATCTCTAATAGCTTGCTGCCCTTCAAAACAATAGATTCCAATGTTGTCACCATTACCTATTCTATACTAAGCTTTAAAGAGATTTGCAGAATTTCCTTGCATATCAATAAGATCAGTAAACCCTTATAATAAGAGAGGTTTCATTGGAAAACATTCTTATTATCCACTATGCATGTTTTATCAAGAAAAAATATTTTTGTGGTAAATTAAGACAATGATAATAAATGAGATTAATAAACAACTTACCCTAGATCACCTAATATTTCTCATATGATTTTCTTTCCTCATTTCTAAAATACCCCTCTTCACACATATAATCCCCTAAATTTTGCAAGCCTGTCTGCAAGTATGTTCAGATCACTTAACATGAAGCTAAATAGTAGTACTGATATTTACCCCACAAAGGTCTTTTGTTTAGTACTGATTTTGTTTTTAAGAAGTGATGGTGCATTAGTTCAAAGGCAAAAGTTTTATCATTAAAAAAGTGTGATATTTAATTTTAAAAATATACACTATTTGAAAAGGCCTCTACAGCATGAATGCTTTTCGTTAAATCACTGTGCCATTATTTTCCAGACAGCCTGGTCTGAGGTAATTAGTTTTGCTTCTCTCTGTGAAATCCATTGAGAGCAGGTCAGTGGATAATGAATGTGAATCAGAAAATCTTCAGCACATTCATTTTTAAACAATTCTTCACAATGACTAGTTGTTTCTGGCGTAGTCCCCACTGAACAAGAGCAGCAAAGGGGGCCAGGAGGCCTGACCCAGGGTCCCTAGTGCTGGATGATGTGAATCAGATTTTGGCACATTGTTTTAATATTTCAGTTTCTTTTTTCTAGTTAGGTACACATAAGGCATTTTTTGTTCATTAACTTAATTTCAGTTTTATGGAAACAGACAAGATTAAAATCAAGTAATTTAAGAAGTTTGTTGGAAACAGAACTCCTTGAAATCATTTTGGGACCAGGAGACTTAAATGATACACTTAAATTGAATAGTATGGAAAATATCATTAAAAGGTTAACAATAAAATAAAGTACATTAGGTGGCACAATTTGTGCCTTAAAATAATATTAATTTTGTTTTATGGGCTCCTGTGAGTAAAAGGTATAGTAAAGATCATTTAAAAAAGGACTCAGTGGTCATCTGGTTGTTTTTTCAAAACAATTTTCAGGTTTTCCATAAGAATTCTTTATATAAAACAAATTTGACAAATTTTAGATTAATTTATAAGTGCTGATGGGGGAATCATCAATTTTAATATAACTTTATTGTATTACATACAATATAATTTCAGTGATTACAGTTAAGTAGTAACATATTGTAATTATGTGACAATTTCAGCAAACAAATAAATGAATGTAAATAACATAAGTAATAACTAATTATTTTCTGATTCTAAAAAGCCATAAGAAACATATTAAATACTCCCATTTACTATATGTCTATTTATTCTTTTAGAATTTTGTGACGGCATGGCTTTTTTTCTTTTTTCCTTTTTTTCATCTAAAATGCAGTTTCTCATCTTTTTTCTCACGTCTTAACCCAGGAATGTGGCAGTGGGAGACATTTAATGATCCAGAGGAACAAAATTTAGCAGAGAAGGGTCTTTTAGTTCAGGACTGGAGGTTGGACCTGGTTAGGGAAGCTTGGTGTTTATGCCACTTAATGATTCCAGGAGCTCATTTCATCAATCAGCATACCTACAATTGATTCCAGGTGATGTTATTTCTGTGCCTAGAAAGCTATTGCCCACAAAAGATACATCCAACAATTTAAGTCATGGTCAGAGTAATGATAACATCTATGTTCTCACGTTCTTATTGAAGGTTGATTAGTCAGTCAATTGGACAATACTGAAGAGTGTGAAGGTCATAAGCCTATTCTTAGCCACTATGGAAACTAGGGTGCATAAAAATCAACTGGGATGTTTATTACAATGCACTTTCCCTCATGCCAATTCTAGAAATAATGATTAGGCAGTTAAGTTTGGAACCTAGGTAGGTGAATTTGAAATATATACTTTTGATGTTAGAACAGCTTTAAATTTACAGAAAACTTGTGAAGATAGTAGAATAGATAGAGAATAGATAGTAGAATAGATAGAGAATTCCCATGTACCCATACACAAGGAGCTGTGTTTTTACTGAGCAAATACTATGATTGAAATGTATGTCACATTGAGATAATACTGGGTTATGCTACTAAAGAAGACAAATGGAAAGTTTGGATTTAGGCAAGCTTGCTCTTTCTAGGGATATCATAATCTGGACTGTTGGAACAAAAGTCCATGTGCAGGATGCAGAGGTGGGAATTATAGAGTTGATAATCATTGCCCAAGGAATACTAGGACTGGAAATGTGACTAACTTTAGGCCCTCCAAGATTGTAAAACTCAAGTTACTGATCTGTTTCCCTCTTTAAATAGGAGTAGTCCTGGCCTGAGCCAGTATAAAGATGATTTCTGTAGGTCCCAGTAGAAGTAACCAGGAAGAGGGGAAAGGCAAGATGGTGGAGGAGTAGCAGACTGAAATGACATCAGGTTGCAGGAATTCAGCTAGATAGTTATCAAACCATTCTGAACAACTACAAACTCAACAGGAAATCAAAGAGAAGAACAGCAATTCTAGGAACAGAAAATTGAACACCTTCTGAAAGTTAAGATGTGCAGAGAAGTGAATCTGAAGTGACGTGAAGATAAACCACAGTGGGAGGGACCAGCTCCCAGAATGCTCTGGAGCAGTGGAGCACAAAATCAGGACTTTTAGAAGTCTGCTCCACTGAGGGACATTGCTCCAGAGGCTCAGCAGGGTGGAGCCCTTGTGGGGACAGTGTGGTCTCAGGTCCCATGGGGGTCACAGAAAGATTGGGGGTTTCTGAGTGTGGCAGAGCTCCCAGGTATCAGAGCATGGAAGTGGGCTATGGAGACAGAGCTGAGGAGTGAGTTTCAGATTGGGGTTACCTTAAACCATGATCCAAGGCACAGTTGACCACTACTCTTTGAGCAGGGACCCCACAAGTGGGAGATCTGGGGAGACTCACCTTCCTCCTCTGGAGGAGCAACGTGGCAGGAATCTGTTGGGTTTGGAGCTCCAAACGGGGAGTGCCCCAGAGACAGAAATGCTCGGTCATAGGCCCGGTGAGCTCGGAGGGTGGCCGAAGACCAGGGAGGTGGGTATGATTGAATGCTTTTCTCTGAGGGCGCACTGAGGAGAGGGGCCCTGAGCTCTCAGTTCCTCCAGACCAGAGATTGGGAGGCAGCCATTTTCATTCCTGTCCTCTGGAGCTCTATGGAAAGTGTTCAGGGAACAAAAGTTCCTGAGAGCGAACCCAAACAGATTTCTTAGCCTGGCCCTGGCAAGTGCGGTGCAATTCCATCTCAGGCAAAGACATTTGAGAATCACTAAAACAGGACCCTCCCCCAGAAGATCAGCAAGAACATCCTGCCAAGACCAAGCTTACTGATTAAGGAGAACAGCAGAACCCCAGAGCTAGGGGAAAGCAATGCATGGAATTCACGGATTTTTCCCATGATCCTTTAGTCTTACAAAGTTAAATTAATTTTTTTTAATTTTATTTTTTTTCTTATTCTAATTTTTTTAACTTTTCCTCTTTCCTTTTTTAACGTTTTTTTTAAACTAGGTTATCTTAACAATACCTTTCTAAAAATCTTTTTTTTTCAAAACTTCATTATTATAGTTATATTTTATCCTTCATTGTATTCAACCTTATTTTTTGTATACAGTTTTTTTTTTTTTAATTTTTTATTTTAATAAACATATAATGTATTTTTATCCCCAGGGGTACAGGTCTGTGAATCATCTGGTTTACACATTTCACAGCACTCATCATAGCCCATACCCTCCCCAATGTCCATTTCCCCACCACCCTCTCCCGTCCCCCTTCCCCCCCGCAACCCTCAGTCTGTTTCTTGAGATTGAGTCTTTTATGGTTTGTCTCCCTCCCAATCCCATCTTTTCATTTTTTCTTTTCCTACCTCCCCCCAAACCCCCCCACCTTGCATCTCCCCTTCCTCATATCAAAGAGATCATATGATAGTTATATTTCTCCGATTGACTTATTTCGCTAAGCATGATACCCTCTAGTTCCATCCACGTCGTCGCAAATGGCAAGATTTCATGTATTTTGATGGCTGCATAGTATTCCATTGTGTATATATACCACCTCTTCTTTATCCATTCATCTGTTGATGGACATCTAGGCGCTTTCCACAGTTTGGCTATTGTGGACATTGCTGCTATAAACATTCGGGTGCACGTGCCCCTTCAGAGCACCACGTTTGTATCTTTAGGATATATACCCAGGAGTGCAATTGCTGGGTCGTAGGGTAGCTCTATTTTCAGTTTTTTGAGGAACCTCCACACTGTTTTCCAGAGTGGTTGCACCAGCTTGCATTCCCACCAACAGTGTAGGAGGGTTCCCCTCTCTCCGCATCCTCGCCAGCATCTGTCATTTCTTGACTTGTTAATTTTAGCCATTCTGACTGGTGTGAGGTGGTATCTCATTGTGGTTTTGATTTGTATTTCCCTGATGCCGAGTGATGTGGAGCATTTTTTCATGTGTCTGTTGGCCATCTGGATGTCTTCCTTGCAGAAATGTCTGTTCATGTCCTCTGCCCATTTCTTGACTGGATTATTTGTTCTTTGGGTATTGAGTTTGATAAGCTCTTTATAGATTTTGGATACGAGCCCTTTATCTGATAGGTCGTTTGCAAATATCTTCTCCCATTCTGTCAGTTGTCTTTTGGTTTTGTTTACTGTTTCCTTTGCTGTGCAAAAGCTTTTGATCTTGATGAAATCCCAATAGTTCATTTTTGCCCTTGCTTCTGTTGCCTTTGGCGATGTTCCTAGGAAGAAGTTGCTGCGGTTGAGGTCAAAGAGGTTGCTGCCTGCATTGTCCTCAAGGATTTTGATAGATTCCTTTCGCACATTGAGGTCCTTCATCCACTTTGAGTCTATTTTCGTGTGTGGTGTAAGGAAATAGTCCAATTTCATTTTTCTGCATGTGGCTGTCCAATTTTCCCAGCACCATTTGTTGAAGAGGCTGTCTTTTTTCCATTGGATATTCTTTCCTCCTTTGTCGAAGATTAGTTGACCGTAGAGTTGAGGGTCTATTTCTGGGCTCTCTATTCTGTTCCATTGATCTATATGTCTGTTTTTGTGCCAGTACCATACTGTCTTGATGATGACAGCTTTGTAATAGAGCTTGAAGTCTGGAATTGTGATGCCACCGACTTTGGCTTTCTTTTTCAATATTCCTTTGGCTATTCGAGGTCTTTTCTGGTTCCATATAAATTTTAGGATTATTTGTTCTATTTCTTTAAAAAAAATGGATGGGATTTTGATAGGGATTGCATTAAATGTGTAGATTGCTTTAGGTAGAATAGACATTTTCACAATATTTGTTCTTCCAATCCATGAGCATGGAATATTTTTCCATGTCTTTGTGTCTTCCTCAATTTCTTTCATGAGTACTTTATAGTTTTCTGAGTATAGATTCTTTGCCTCTTTGGTTAGATTTATTCCTAGGTATCTTATGGTTTTGGGTACGATTGTAAATGGGACTGACTCCTCAATTTCTCTTTCTTCTGTCTTGTTGTTAGTGTAAAGAAATGCGACTGATTTCTGTGCATTGACTTTATATCCTGACACTTTACTGAATTCCTGTATAAGTTCTAGCAGTTTTGGAGTGGAGCCTTTTGGGTTTTCCACATATAGTATCATATCATCTGCAAAGAGTGATAGTTTGACTTCTTCTTTGCCGATTTGGATGCCTTTAATTTCTTTTTGTTGTCTGATTGCTGAGGCTAGGACTTCTAGTACTATATTGAACAGCAGTGGTGATAACGGACATCCCTGCCGTGTTCCTGACCTTAGCGGAAAAGCTTTCAGTTTTTCTCCATTGAGAATGATATTTGCGGTGGGTTTTTCATAGATGGCTTTGATAATATTGAGGTATGTGCCTTCTATCCCTACACTTTGAAGAGTTTTAATCAGGAAGGGATGCTGCACTTTGTCAAACGCTTTTTCAGCATCTATTGAGAGTATCATATGGTTCTTACTCTTTCTTTTATTAATGTATTGTATCACATTGATGGATTTGCGGATGTTGAACCAACCTTGCAGCCCTGGAATAAATCCCACTTGGTCGTGGTGAATAATCCTTTTAATGTACTGTTGGATCCTATTGGCCAGTATTTTGGTGAGAATTTTCGCATCTGTGTTCATCAAGGATATTGGTCTGTAATTCTCTTTTTTGGTGGGATCCTTGTCTGGTTTTGGGATCAAGGTGATGCTGGCCTCATAGAATGAGTTTGGAAGTTTTCCTTCCATTTCTATTTTTTGGAACAGTTTCAGGAGAATAGGAATTAATTCTTCTTTAAATGTTTGGTAGAATTCCCCTGGGAAGCCGTCTGGTCCTGGACTTTTGTTTGTTTGGAGATTTTTGATGACTGTTTCAATCTCCTTACTGGTTATGGGTCTGTTCAGGTTATCTATTTCTTCCTGGTTCAGTTGTGGTAGTTTATACATCTCTAGAAATGTATCCATTTCTTCCAGGTTGTCAAATTTGTTGCCATAGAGTTGCTCGTAGTATGTTCTTATAATTGTTTGTATTTCTTTGGTGTTGGTTGTGATCTCTCCTCTTTCATTCATGATTTTATTTATTTGCGTCCTTTCTCTTTTCTTTTTGATAAGTCTGGCCAGGGGCTTATCAATCTTATTAATTCTTTCAAAGAACCAGCTCCTAGTTTTGTTGATTTGTTCTATTGTTTTTTTAGTTTCTATTTCATTGATTTCTGCTCTGATCTTTATGATTTCTCTTCTCCTGCTGGGTTTAGGCTTTCTTTGTTGTTCTCTCTCCAGCTCCTTTAGGTGTAGGGTTAGGTTGTGTATTTGAGACCTTTCTTGTTTCTTGAGAAAGGCTTGCACTGCTATATATTTTCCTCTCAGGACTGCCTTTGTTGTATCCCACAGATTTTGAACTGTTGTGTTTTCATTATCATTTGTTTCCATGAATTTTTTCAATTCTTCTTTAATTTCCTGGTTGACCCATTCATTTTTTAGAAGGATGCTGTTTAGTCTCCATGTATTTGCGTTCTTTCCAAATTTCCTCTTGTGATTGAGTTCGAGCTTCAGAGCATTGTGGTCTGAAAATATGCAGGGAATGATCTCGATCTTTTGGTACCGATTGAGACCTGATTTATGACCCAGGATGTGGTCTATTCTGGAGAATGTTCCATGTGCACTAGAGAAGAATGTATATTCTGTTGCTTTGGGATGGAATGTTCTGAATATATCTGTGATGTCCATCTGGTCCAGTGTGTCATTTAAGGCCTTTATTTCCTTGTTGATCTTTTGCTTAGATGATCTGTCCATTTCAGTGAGGGGAGTGTTAAAGTCCCCTGGTATTATTGTATTACTGTCGATGTATTTCTTTGATTTTGTTATTAATTGGTTTATATAGTTGGCTGCTCCCATGTTAGGGGCATAGATATTTAAGATTGTTAGATCTTCTTGTTGGACAGACCCTTTGAGTATGATATAGTGTCCTTCCTCATCTCTTATTATAGTCTTTGGCTTAAAATCTAATTGATCTGATATAAGGATTGCCACCCCAGCTTTCTTCTGATGTCCATTAGCATGGTAGATTGTTTTCCACCCCCTCACTTTAAATCTGGAGGTGTCTTCGGGTCTAAAATGAGTTTCTTGTAGGCAGCATATGGATGGGTTTTGTTTTTTTATCCATTCTGATACCCTGTGTCTTTTGATTGGGGCATTTAGCCCATTAACATTCAGGGTAACTATTGAGAGATATGAATTTAGTGCCATTGTATTGCCTGTAAGGTGATTGTTACTGTATATTGTTTCTGCTTCTTTCTGATCTACTACTTTTAGGGTCTCTCTTTGCTTAGAGGACCCCTTTCAATATTTCCTGTAGAGCTGGTTTGGTGTTTGCAAATTCTTTCAGCTTTTGTTTGTCCTGGAAGCTCTTTATCTCTCCTTCCATTTTCAATGATAGCCTAGCCGGATATAGTATTCTTGGCTGCATGTTTTTCTCGTTTAGTGCTCTGAATATGTCATGCCAGTTCTTTCTGGCCTGCCAGGTCTCTGTGGATAGGTCCGCTGCCAATCTAATGTTTTTACCCTTGTATGTTACAGACTTCTTTTCCCGGGCTGCTTTCAGGATTTTCTCTTTGTCGCTAAGACTTGTAAATTCTACTATCAGGTGACGAGGTGTGGACCTATTTTTATTGATTTTGAGGGGCGTTCTTAGCATCTCCTGGATTTTGATGTTTGTTCCCTTTGCCATATTAGGGAAATTCTCTCCAATAATTGTCTCCAATATACCTTCTGCTCCCCTCTCTCTTTCTTCTTCTTCTGGAATCCCAATTATTCTAATGTTGTGTCGTCTTATGGTGTCACTTATCTCTCGAATCCTCTCCTCGTGTTCCAGTAGTTGTTTGTCTCTCTTTTGCTCAGCTTCTTTATTCTCTGTCATTTCGTCTTCTATGTCACTAATTCTTTCTTCTGCCTCATTTATCCTGACAGTGAGAGCTTCCATTTTTGATTGCACCTCATGAATAGCTTTTTTGATTTCAACTTGGTTAGATTTTAGTTCTTTTATTTCTCCAGAAAGGGCTTTTATCTCTCCGGAGAGGGTTTCTCTAATATCTTCTATGCCTTTTTCGAGCCCGGCTAGAACCTTGAGAATTGTCATTCTGAACTCTAGATCTGTCATGCTACCTATGTCTGTATTGATTAGGTCTCCAGCCTTCGGTACGGCCTCTTGTTCTTTTTTTTGAGGTGAGTTTTTCCGCCTTGTCATTTTGTCCAGGTAGGATTTGCTTTCTCCTGCTGTGGAATTCCGCTGTTCTTGGTGACTGAAGTTGGTTTTGGATGGTTTCTTGTTGATCTTCTGGGGGAGGGGCCCGTTGTAGTGATTCTCAAGTGTCTTTGCCGCAGGCGGAATTGCACCGCCCTTGCCAGGGGCCGGGCTAAGTAATCCGCTCGGGTTCGCTTTCGGGAGCTTTTGTTCCCTGAGCGCTTTCCGTAGAGTTCCGAAGGACGGGAATGAAGATGGCGGCCTCCCAGTCTCCGGCCCGGAGGAGCGAGAGCTTGGGGTTCCGCTCCTCAGTGCGCTCTCAGAGCAAAGCGCCCAATAGCCCCGCCTCCCTGGCTTGCGGTCGCGCCTCGAGGAAAGCAGTCAATTGTTGGAGCTGGAGAAAAGCGCCGGGTCGCTTTTGTCTCCGTGGCCTCCGGCCGCGCTCCGAGCCCACCCAGCCTGCGACCGGCACAAGGTAACCCCGGGCTTAGAGCTCACTCCTCGGCTTTGTCGCTATAGCCGGCTTCCCCGCTCTAATACCTGCGAGCTCTGCGGCACTCAGACACCCCCAGTCCTTCTGTGACCCCGCGGGTCCTGGGGTTATGCTGACCCCGCCTGGGTTTCCCCCCAGTTTAGCCTCTGGAGCGATGTCTCCCAGTGGAGCCGACTTTTAAAAGTCCCGATTTTGTGCTCCGTCGCTCCGCCGCTTGCCGGGTGCCGGCCCCTCCCCCCGGGGTCTATCTTCCCGTCGCTTTGGATTCACTTCTCCGCAGGTCCTACCTTTCAGAAAGTGATCGATTTTCTGTTTCTGGGATTGTTGCTCTTCTTCTCTTCGATTTCCCGTTGGATTTATAGGTGTTCACAATGGTTAGATAAGCTATCTAGCTGATCTCCTGCTACCCGATGTCGTCTCAGCCTGCTACTTCTCCGCCATCTTGACTCCTCCCCCACATTCTCTTTTTCATTTTCTTTTTCCAACCAACTTATCTTATCAATTCTTTTTTTACGTTTTTAAAAAAATTTTTGTCTTTACAGTCATATTCCATCTCTTCATCATGCTTACCCTTATTTTTTATATATATATATATATATGTATATATATATATATATAAAGTTTTTCTTTCTTTAATGTTTTGGGAGGTAGTTTCTTCTAAGAGACCAAAATACACCTGAAATCAAGTGGGTGGCTCTGTTCTATTCACAAGTCATATATATACACACACACACACACACACACACACACACATATATACACACACATACATACACCTATATATGTATATCTATACATATATAGATGTATAGATATACATACATCTATCTATGTATGTATACATATATACATATGTATATATATATGTATATATATGTATATACATATACATATACCTGTATGTATATATACATACATAGATAGATGTATGTATATATTCACAGAGAGAAGCAAAACTAATTACCTCAGACCAGGCTGTCTGGAAAATAATGGCACAGTGATTTAACGAAAAACATTCATGCTGTAGAGGCCTTTTCGAATAGTGTATATTTTTAAAATTAAATATCACAATCCCTATCAAAATACCATCAATCTCACTACTGGGTATTTACCCTAAAGATACAAATATAGTGATCCAAAGGGGCACATGCACCTGAATGTTTATAGCAGCAATGTCCACAATAGCCAAACTATGGAAAGAACCTAGATAGATGTCTATCAGCAGATGAATGTATAAAGAAGATGTGGTGTGTGTATATATATATGTGTGTGTGTATACACACACACACACACACACACACATATATATATATGGCTGCATAGTATCTATATATATCTATAGATATCTATAGATATATATAGATACTATGCAGCCATCAAAAGAAATGAAATCTTTCCACTTGCAATGACATGGATGGAACTAGAGGGTATTATGCTGAGCGAAATAAGTCAATCAGAGAAAGACAATTAGCATATGATATCCCTAATTTGAGGAAGTTGAGAGGCAGAATGTGGGGTGTGGGGGGTAGGGAAGGAAAAAATAAAACAAGATAGGATCAGGATAGGATCAGGAGGCTGACAAACCATAAAAGACTCTTAATCTCACACACACACACAAAAACAAAACCTGGGGGTTCCTAGGGGGAGGGGATGTATGGAGAGGGTGGTCGGGTAATGGACATTGTGGAGGGTATGTGATATGGTGAGTTCTATGAAGTATGTAAGCCTGACACAGACCTGTATCCCTGGGGCAAATATTACATTATATATTAGTAAAAATAATTTTTTTAAAAAGAAGTAACCAGGGAAAACTGAGGAGTAAGACTTTTTTCCATCATATTGGACTAGTTATAAGATGTATCTTACTAGAAGACCTCATTTATTGAATTGTCTGATACAATGTTATTACTTGTTTGTAGGACCATTTAATTAGCCAGGTAATATATACTATGGTAAAATGGCATGAGATCTTTAAAGTATAAATTTTGTTTCAGTTTTCTTACTTTCAGAGTACTATATGTACATCATTCTGTATACTTTATTTTGAAAAATAGGTAAAATATCTTTTAAAGAGTGAGGTGTGGGGTTAATATAACCCAAAAGGGAGCAAAGAAATGTAATCTACAACTGTGTGCTTATAAGAATTTTTAAGGGAATGCTGAAGAGATACTTCTGAACATAGGATTTATAAAATAATTTCATAGTTTAATTTATGGGCAAGTCTAATGCTTTAATAGATGTGCCATGGAAATGAATGTAAATTCATCATAATGAAAGAATTGATAGATTTCTGACAATGCTGTGACAGCTGAATTAATGTGTGTGAAGTGTCAGTATTAATGATAAACATTAATAAATACTGCATATAATTGGATTAACAATGGTGTAAAACAATCTTTTGCTCTTATGCAAAATACATTTAACCAGGCAGAGAGAGTTTCTTATGCTTAATATGAACACTTAAATCAAAATAGAGTAGTTAGTGCAAAATTCTCAAGGATATTCCATTTATGTTTCATAGGCTTACATTTATAAAATGTATTTTTTCTTTGTTTGACTTCTTCAAGAATCACAGTTTTGTGCTAAAAGCTCATATTTATTTATAAGTTATTATTTTTTGAAAATAATTGGAGTACTCAAAGTATTAAGAACATACAAAATCTATACTGCCTACCATCCTATTGATTCCTTTTTTTTTTTAATAGTAGAACACGAATAACCTCCACCCTGCCAACAAAATCTACATTTCCGTAAGGAGCCTACATTGTATATTAGTGTTTGAGATCCTTCAAAGCAAAAATACTTTGGCTATTCTAGTATCATACTAATTTTTGTGATTGACAAAAGGACGATGACAGAAATAAGACATATCTGCTATTCCCATTAATCCTTTGGTGAATTATATAGCATTGAAACCAGATGGTATAAGCTGAAACACTGTTTAATTCAGAATAGCTGAACCTTGCCTATGGGTGGAAGGAGAAGTGAAGCTGATACATCCATATTTTTTAAAATTTAAAGAATCATATTCAAATGGTTTACTGCATCCCTTATTATTTAAAAATAGATCTGTCTAAAAAGGCCAAATTATGACTGGGAGCCAATGCTACACAGGAATTCTGATTACCATTTTTTATAGATTCTGCAGCATTTTGGATTTCAGCCTTTGCTGAAGTACACATTCCCTTAAAATGAGTCATGCCATTGCTTTTGGCTCAGGGTTGAGCTTGTCTAATCTTTTTTCTTTTTTTTCCCCCCAGAATTCCACCACTGTGCTTCATGGTTTACAATAGCTATTATAAAAAAAATTGAGAAAATCATAAAGTATTATTAGATGCAAGGGATAATAATTTTATGCACATATAAATTTGAGGCTAATATGTATACAGGTAAGAAATTTAGTGTCATCCAGAGTTTATTGAAAAATATTAAATCTTATAAATCAAGTTTTACATGTTCCATTAGAATCTAAATAACATTTTTTTCCTAGATATGAAGTAACTATGTGAAACTTTGTTCTAGCATCTTAATTCTTATCATAATTCATCCTGAAAGAGACTTTCCTTTAATTATTTTATTACAGAAATTTAAAACATTATATGAAATGAGAAAGAATAGAATGATTATAACCATGACTTAGAATGTACCCATGACTGAGTTTTAGTAAGAAATTGATCATTCAGTTTCAGTCTGAACAAGTCTATACTAAATACTTAATAATTCATTTTAGTTTTTTTCCAAGAAATTTTAATTTTTTAAAAGATTTTATTTATTTATTTGACACAGAGATAGAGATCACAAGTAGGCAGAGAGTCAGGCAGAGAGAGAGGTGGGGAAACAGGCTCCCCACTGAGCAGAGAGCCCGATGCAGGACTCTATCCCAGGACCCTGAGATAATGACCTGAGCCGAAGGCAGAGGCTTAACCTACTGAGCCACCCAGGCATCCCTCCAAGAAGTTTTTATATATCCATTTGCATTTATCTTCCCCAAATCCTACAGGATAGCTATTATGCTCTGTTTCTAATGGGGAACAGGAAAGTTCAGTACAAAGAAGTAAGCCGTTAATGGACAAACATTGAATCTTTCTGAATTTGAACCTGGCACCTAACCCTGTAATTTCAGGTTTAATTCTTTTTTCAAAACACCAAAGAGAAAAAGTCAAATCTTTCTGTGAGATAAAGGAGGGAGCATGAGGGTGACTGAGTTTAATGGGAATGAGGGAGTAAGACTGTCTTGCCATTCAGATCTCCTTCCCTGAGAAAGACATAATGATAATGAGTCAGGAGAGGATACATATTCTTGGGATTCAAGGTTCTAAACTGTCTCCTCTGACAGTGACTTGTGAAGATGCTAACTATGGTAAATGGTTTTGTTGTTAGACTGTTATAAATCTGATTGGAAAAAACAGAGTAAGAAAATCTCAAAGATGCATCTAAAATGTGTCTGAACTATAAATTATCCTGCATATTATTAAAACAGATATCTATTTTCAGCTAACAATGGCAAGGTATCAATAAGTAAGTTTTTTTTGTTTTAATGATTATGTTTATACATTAATTTTTAATAAGAAAATGACTTTTTATTAAGTTGGAAAATTCTACATAACCCAGTAATAAGCCTTTAATGGGTCAGAGACCAAGTGAATTGTGGAAAAGTACTTTTCATGCTCGACCTCTTCATTGGGACTATTTTTTTTTTTTTTTAATGAGGTTAAAGGTTTAAATACTTGGCTTTTTGTATGTTTAGCTTATCTTCTAATTTATGTCTTGAAACTACCAAACAGTGGATCTTGGAATTATGGAAGTTGATCTCTCTCTTCTCTCTTCTTCTCTCTGTCTTCTTCTCTACTCTTTTCTTTTCTTTTTCTTTTTCTCCTTCCTTCCTTCCTTCCTTCCTTCCTTTTCTTTCTTTCCTCCCTCTTTCTTTCTTTCTTTCTTTCTTTCTTTCTTTCTTTCTTTCTTTCTCTTCCTTCCTTACTTCTTTCTTTTCTTTTCTTTTTCCTTCCTTTCCTTCCCTCCTTTCTTTCCTTCTTTCTGTCTGTCTTTCTTACTCACTGCTTTCTGTTGATCTAGACAGATAAATAAATGGTATTTTGTGGTAGAAAATAATCTTACAATTTTCCTTTTTTCTAGCAGTCTTGGATGAGTGTTCATTAAACCAGCTGAACATCTCCATGTACTTATCATGTACAAAAGTTAGTATAAACTGCTAGTTAAAAGAAAAGACTCTAAAGTCAGATTTTTGAGTTTGAATCCCAGTTCTGTCATTTACTATATTTCATAAAATTATGAAGATTAAATGTTAATACATCAAAATTATTCAGAATAGGGTGTCACATAATAAAGCCCATAAATAAAACATTAATATATATTATATCCCAAGGCTATTCATTTCATTTCTGAAATGATATACTTTTAAATACTTACAATATATCCTTAATTTAGGATATGGGTTGGCAAACTTTTCTTGTAAAGGGCCAAGTAGTAAATATTTTCAGCTTTGCAAACCATAGGGTTTCTGTTGCAACTACTCAATGCTACCATACAAGCACAAAAGCCATCTCTCATGGTACATAAATGAATGGGTGTGGCTGCATTTGAATAAAATTTTATTTACAAAAACAGGTGATGGGTCAGATACAGCTCACAGCCCATAGTCTGCCAACCTCTTTTTTAAAAGACTATTTCAATTCTTTTAAAAAAATACCATTCAGACAAGAAGCCAACCTTAAGCCCAAGATGAGAAAACTATTCCTTACAGAAGAAAGTCATGAACTCCATACTCTTTGACAATTCATCTGGGCCACCCACCCGATCATAATTGTCTAAATAGTGGTAGAATGATGGCATTTAGAAGGTCACTATTAATTAGAGTGAAAATTTTAAAAGGAACAGTAAGTTTGAGTTTATGATTAAAATATTATTCTTTCAAAAGACTATGTTGAAAAAATTTTTAGCTAGCTTTTAAATGAAGATGTGACACCTGTTGTATTATATTATCATTTTGAATAAAAAAAATACATATGTATATGGTGTATGAAGACCTTATCTGACAGTGTATTAGAAGATCTCATTAGTATAGATTCATACAACTTTAATTAAGATAATAACATTTTATATAAATAGAGCCTTAAAACACAGCATACAGTATTTTGGAATTTAAATTAAAATATAAAATATTTAGGGGTATCTGGGTGGCTCAGTGGGTTAAGCCTCTGCCTTCAGCTCAGGTCATGATCCCAGGCTCCTGGGATCGAGCCCCACATCGGGCTCTCTGCTCAGCAGGGAGCCTGCTTCCCCCTCTCTCTGTCTGCCTCTCTGCCTACTTGTGATTTCTCTCTCTGTGTGTCAAATAAATAAATAAAATCTTAAAAATATTTATAAAATATTTAGATAATTTTTAAAGTTCAATAGCAAATAGATGTACTATTTCAAAATTATACATAAAGAAGTAGAAAACAAAAAGAATTAGTCAATAATTTTAAATACTATTCTATTAAAGGTAAGTGGTTGAATGCATTTTTTAAGCTAAGAAAATTAGAAATAGCACAAAATATAAAAATTTGAAAACATTTTTTTACATGAACAAGAATAGTATTCTAATAGGGGTGCCTGGATGGTTCAGTCAGCTGAGTGAACAACTTTTGATTTCAGCTCAGGCCTTGATCTCAGGGTCATGAGTTCAAGCCCTGCATTAGACTCCACAGTGGAAATGGAGACTATTAAAAAAAGAATAGTATTCTGATAAAGTTTTAGTTTTAATAAGTATATGTGTAAAGGACTTTTAACAGCTAACATCATAGGGGCCCCTGGGTGGCTAAGTAGATTCAACTTCCAGCTCTTGATTTTGGCTCAGGTCAGGATCTCAAGGTTGTCACATTGAGCCCTTTGTCAGACTCTGTGCTTAGAATTTTGTCTCTCCCTCTCACCCCCACCTCTCTTAAAAAGAAAAGTAGCTTATGTAATAAGTTTAAATAAGGTTTTGAGGTCTATATATACATGAAAAAACTTAAATCTTAACTTAAGATGGTAAGATACATTGCAATTTAGTTATTTTCATTAACTATAAACAGCTGTATAGCATCTAATGGAGATTAACAATGATATTAAAATATATTATATTTTTCTTGCTTTTCTCTGTAAAATTTACTGGACTTTTTATTAGGCTACCCAGGTATCTATCTGTGAGGAGGTAGATGGATGGGGAGACAATAAGAAATTAGAACTGGTAGCAAAAGAAATGTAGAGAGAAATAGGTATGTTAGTAATATTTAATGATATTCAGCTTCTGACATTCAAAACAAGGATTATATAATTGGACAATAAGCTTTCAAGCTAGATATTATCCCAAGGGAAGTTTTCTCAAGTTTCTTTTACCCCAATTTAGAACCCAAGTTATCACCTAGTTTGGAGTATTAAGTGCACCGAGGTCAATGCTGTAGGGCAACACTCAAGTACATGCTTAGAATTTAGCCAAGGCATGGAAAGGGGATGGTATAAGGCTTTCAAAGTAAGTTCAGTTCTTTTTGCCTGTGGGGAATGATAATAAGGATAAAGAGCAATAGGAGATTGGAACAACCTTGTAGATACTCAATTTCTACTTTTCTGACTCTGGTTAAGGGAAACAAGTATATAAAATGAAATTAGGAGAGGAGTGAAGCTCAAAGTGGTCCAGCCCTTACCTCTGGCTTCTCTTTGGAATTCTGGAGAGAATCCAAATTTCAAGGTTCTCTGTGTTAATTTGGGATGAAGTCCCAGAAGTCAGGTGGAGGTAGGATTTCAGAGTTAGCTACTCTGAGCCAGACTAAGTGTCTGTCACTGACATTGAGAACTGGGCTAACAGCTATTAGGCCTGCTGTGGTGACACGTGGGCAGAACAAGGTTAACACTGCAGCAGAGGCTGCATAGACCTCTGCCTGGGTGAGTGGACTGGATAAAAGAAATTGTTGCAAATTTAGACACCTGAAACAAATATTTCAGTTCTGAAAGGGAGTATCATAGTAGCATTTCTGGGATTGAAAAAAATTAAGTTTTTAGATTTCAGTATCAGAAAATGGTAGGAAAATCAATGATGAATGGACATGTGACATTGGGCAGGCCAGCTGATGCAAGCAGGAGATGATCAAAGTTGAGGATAAAGTCTCCCTTAATTCACTTCAGTGATACACAGTCACACATTTGTCAGCCCTTTCTCCCAGAGGCCTCTTAGGGGAGGAAACAGACATAAGGGTTGACATGAGGTACTAAACAGACATATGACAGACTGATATTCTTTTATTTGAAAAAGACTGAGCACTACTTGAAGGTATTCCTACAATTATCACCTTGGTTTAACTTTAAAACAAATTAGACATTCAGATAAGTTTCCTCACCTTAGCAATAGGCAATGCTTAGAAGCAACACCAAGTTGATTATAGACTAACTAAAGAAATTATGTACAACTGAACTGTAGTGAAGTTAAAATTTCATGACCTGCATTCAAGGTCACAATTGCAATGCATAAGTGTCTTTTTAATAGATTCACCTAAGTACTTCAATTGTGTTTTATACTTTAGATAATAAAACATGCAATTTTTAAAATTATGGTAACTAAAGATAAAGACAGAACATGAAACTTATTTAACAAGTACATAAATAAGACTCACATTACTGTATTACTTAAAAATTTTCTCTGCCAGTTATTAACTTAGTCAATGTAAGCAATTATGTACAATGCCAATGAAGTATTTCTTGTGTCCCTTGTTCTGTCATGGGCATTAAAAAGATATAATGAAAAGTTCTCACCTTAGAGGAACTTCTTATTTAAGAAGTTAGAGTTTGAGTGCTTATAAAATTAGATATTAACACTTAAAGTTTCAGCATATAAAATATTGTACAAATATCAAAGCTCAGGGGGGAATCACCATTGTTTTACCTTACAAAATTCATAGGCTATTTATAACTACACGTAGGGAAAAATTTTGTGGTTGACATGAGGGAAAAGCAAACAGACAGTGACAGAAGTATAGCATTTAGGGAGGCATGAGGATGGGCTTGGTTAAAGAAAAAAAAATCTATGGAATGAATAACAAGTAAAAAGAATAGCAGTATTAGAATTGTACATATTTAATATTAATGTTTCTATTACTGAATAATTTTCTTTACTTGTATATAAGTTGTCATAGAGCTAGTAAATAGAAGATCTGTTGAAATTAAACATTTTAGCTCAGTCTCAAGCATTTTCCTAAACTGAAAGACTAAGACAATGTCAAATGAGAGTAGGCATTGAATGTCAGATTAAAGAGTTTAGCCTTGAAGAAGTAAGAAATACGATAGTGTAAACATATCTTCATATCAGTAATTTCTCATGGGGTTTATATTTAGAAGGTATGATGAGTAAAAGCAAGATGAGTGATATAATATCAATATATATGCAAGAGCTTTTGGAATCCTCAGAACTGGCTCTGAGTCTTAGTTTGCTGAAGCTGTATTACGCTGATGTTATTTTCCTAATATATAGGGATAGATTAAGATAATCATGATACTATCTGCATATAATCATTATACATTGTATGTTTATGAGAATCTCAACACATCAGTACCAAATATATGTGAAAATGCTGTATAAATTTGTTATTAGAATAGCTTTCTCAAATGTAAAATGTTACTTTGTAGAACTTTAAGTGTGCAATTAAATGTAAGAGCCCTAAAAGAAGGGGAGAGAGAGACTCAGGGTGGCCGTGAGATCATTCATAGCTCCACTGTAAGAGCAGGAATTAGTGATCAGCACACTCAGGGATTAAGTGCTATGCTAGTTGATAAATTAAGTGCTATACTAGTTGATAAATTAAGAATTAAGAGAATTTTTGCAGGTGATATTTCACTAAGAATAAGGCTTGTGATTTAGGTAGCATAAGAATAGTTGGCATAACATATAAAATCATCCTCCTTTCTAGCTAAGGCATGACCCTAGAATTGTGTAGCACATGTTTTAATTATAACTCTGATTGAATTTATCTCAATCCTCCACAACAGAGGAGATTTAAAACTATAGTTCTTAACCTCTTATGGAGGTTTTTGAGATCCAAAAATAAAGAGACCTGGTAAATAAAGGACATTACTGAAGAAAAATTACCAATGCCCACTTTGCCCTTGCCAAGATACAGCCAAGACTATCAGGACACTGATAGAGGGGAATAGAATAAAATAAGGGTTGAGATTGAATGCGCATTTTTTGTTTGTTTGTTTGTTTTTCAGTAATCAATGACCATGAAGTAATACAGTTATAGAGTATGGGAATTTGGTGGATACATTGAAACAATCAGATCTTTGGATCACTGCTTTTGAGTATAATTTGAAGATAAAGAGAATTGTCAGAAGTTTGAAAATGTTAATTTGAGTCATTGAACAAAAATGGAAATATATGACTCTCTTTGGTATCCCTATGTCCATCAATGGGGTAAAAGGAGCTAGAAGGAGCATTTATTAAGAAATCTTAAAGAATGGGCATAGTCTTTATGAACATAAAGGAAACCCTTTCCCATCCTTTTTTTTTTTTTTTTTTTTTGGTGTAATTATTTAAGGGAACTTCTCAGAAAAAAATAGAATTGGGTGCAAGGTTAAGGAGATAGGAATGTGGCAGGGGGCATTTTACAGTACACAGCATAAGTTTCCACACTGTTGGGGAACATTGAGTATAGACAGTATTCCTAGAAAATTGATTTCAAGCATCCAGAAAGAAATGGAATAACACTAAAATTCTCAAATGGTTGGGTACTTACAGATTAACAACACTGGCAGAAAGGGTCATATGCCTTGAAAATATTATTTGTAAATTTGATAAACAGTTCATGATGACTAACATTACTAATGTTATCTCATGAAAAATTCATCTAAAGGCTGGACAAACACTGAATTTCCTAGATTTGATATTAGCTTAGATTATGATAAAAATGTGGTCATTCAAAATGTATTTTATTTCCAAGTTTCATCAAACATATGTAGTATATTGCTGTATGTTATGAGTGATAGCATATTATTAAAATTTTGTTATCCTCATATTTTCTTAGGGCTATAGCTCTATATCTCAGCATTTCAAATTTTATATGATTTAAAAAAATAAATTTAAGACAATATACATAGTTTAAGTCCTATCTAAAATTGTATAGTCAACTTTACCAGGTCCTTAAGTGGAATTAATCTAAAGGAGAAAGAGTAAAGGCAGCAAACATGCAGTTAGATCAGAAAAGAATAGTTTTGGGAAAAATTATGAAATAATCAAATATATTTGAATCCACCATACATTTATAATCACAAAAAATGATCTCAGAGTTTCTAAATCATTTAGTATCAGTGTTAACATTCTATAACATTTGATCATCATTTCCTCATTCCCCATATTAATACTTCAAAAATAGATTTTTAAAAGATTATTTATTTGAGTGAGAATGTGTGAGAGTAGGGCGAAGGGCAGGGGGAGAGAATCTTTAAGCAGACTCCCCACTGAGAGGGGAGCCCACGGACAGGGCTCAACCTCATCACCCATGAGATTAAAACATGGGCCAAAATCAACAGTCTGACTCTTTTTTTTTTTAAGATTATTTATTTATTTATTTGACAGACAGAGATCACAAGTAGGCAGAGAGGCAGGCAGAGAGAGAGGAGGAAGCAGGCTCCCTGCTGAGCAGAGAGCCCAAGGTGGGGCTCGATCCCAGGACTCTGGGATCATGACCTGAGCCGAAGGCAGAGGCTTTAACCCACTGAGCCACCCAGGCTCCCCAACAGTCTGACTCTTAATCAACTGATCTACCTCAGTGCCCCTCAAAAATAGATTTTTAATTAAATGTGATTCAGTAAGCAAACACCATTTTTTTTAAAGATTTTATTTATTTATATGACAGGCAGAGATCATAAGTAGGCAGAGAGGCAGGCAGAGAGAGAGGATTAAGCAGGCTCCCTGTTTAGCAGAGAGTCCGATGCGGGGCTCGATCCCAGGACCCTGGGATCATGACCTGAGATGAAGGCAGAGGCCTTAACCCACTGAGCCATCCAGGTGCCCCGCAAACACCATTTTTTAAAACTCTTTATTTACCGACCTTAAATCCTAAAATCTTGGTGTGATTTACTTAGTATTTTTAGGATGGCTTTGAATTTGTTAATGTAATCAATAAAGGCAATGTTCCTTCTTCCCAATTTTATGACATATTTCTGTTTCCTGACTTCGAATATAAGGTTGAATAGAAATGGTGAAAGTGAAAAGTGTTGCCTGGTAAGCAGTTTTGCATTCTTTGAGTAAATCAAATCTTGTTACAGTGGATACTCATACTTTAAAAATAGCTGGATTTGAGGCACCTGTATGACTCCGTAGGTTAAGCTTCCAACTTCTCAGCTCAGATCTTGATCTCAGGGTCAAACCTACTTAAAAAAAATTGCTGGATTTAGTTTGCTAAAAGTTCAGTTATGATTTAGATTGTAGGTTCATGAGGAAAAATTGACCTGTAACTTTTTTAGTCATCACTCTTCAACTGGCTATATAAAATTTGCTGAAAATTTTTCCTAGTCTGTGAAAGCCTGTGGTTATTTCTTCTTTAAATGTAAAGATTTTTTTTAGAGAATTTATTTATGTATTTGACAGAGAAAGTGAGAGAGCACAAGCAGGGGGAACAGCAGAAGGAGACGGAGAAGGAGGGTCCCCATCAAGCAGGGAGCCTGATGAGGGCTCAATCCCAGGACCCTCTGATCATGACCTGAGCTGAAGACAGATGCTTAACCATCTGAGCAACTCAAGTGCCCCGAAGTGTAAGGATTTACTAGTGGAGCCATCTGGGCATGAAATTTACTTTGTATGAAAAGTTTGAATTAGTCAATTTCTTTAATAGATAAAGGAATATTTAGATTTTCAAAATTTCTTTTTGTTGGTTGTGGTAATTTGTGTATTTTTTTTAGAATTTTTAAAAATTTCACTCAAATTTTCACATTTATTGGCAGAAACCTATTCATACTCTGTCATTTATTTTATCGCTTGGCACTTTTTAGATTGCATTTTTTTCTTGGTCCTTCTTACTAATGGCTTTATAATTGTATTGCTTCATAGAATTAACATTTGGCATTGTTTCTATTGGATATTATTTTCTTGTCTTTTCTAACATATGTTTTTGAAGGTATAGATGTCTTTTTTTTTTTTTAAATTTTTACTTATTTGACAGAGAGAGAGATCATAGGTAGGCAGAGAGGCAGGCAGAGAGAGAGGAGGAAGCAGGCTCCCCGCTGAGCAGAGAGCCTGATGCGGGGCTCGATCCCAGGACCCTGAGATCACGACCTGAGCCGAAGGCAGAGGCTTAACCCACTGAGCCACCCAGGTGCCCCGGTATAGATGTCTTTTTAATCAGATTCAACTACATCCCACAAATTTTGATTATTCTGTAATAAAATAATTCTTCTGCTTTGTGTTTTACTTTGATGCATGGGTTAAAATTTTATTGCTTATTTCCCTAATATTTGGAGATTTTTGAGTTATCTTAATGTCTTTGCTTAATTTCAGAATACAATGCATAATTTTGAACTTTTCTAACAATTGCTATTTGAGTGTACAGATTGCCGGTGTACATAAATGTTCTGAGAACAAATTCTGAGAAATTGTTCTCAGAACATTTATGTACACCGGCAATCTGTACATTCAAACAATTTGCATTCAAAACAATTTCCATTCTGAAATTCTTGAGTGCAGCATTTCATATGTATCAGCCAGAACAAATTGGTTTAACTTTTTCAAATATTTTACATCAATGTCCCTTGTTTGGTCAGTTAATGAAGGAAGGTATATTAAACCTCACTTTGTGCTTTTTAATATTTGTTGTCCTAATTATTTATTTTGAAATTATGTTATTAGGTGTCCTGCAAAATTATAATTTTTATATCTTCCCAGTAGGTTGGCTCCTATATTATAAAAAATGATTCCTCTTTATTTTTAGTGTTGACTCTTGCCTCAGTATCAACTCATTTTCTCACTTTCTATTAGTCATTTATATCTTTTTCCTTAGGCTTACCATTTGCCATCTTGCATCCTTAAACTAGGGGTGTCTCTTAAGAATAAAACTGAAATCCAGTGTGAAAATGTTCATCTTTTAATTGTTGTGTTTAGTCTATTTAAAGTATTGGACTTAAACGTACAGTCTTAGGGCACCTGGGTAGCTCAGTGGGTTAAGCGTCTGGCTTTGGCTCAGGTCATGATCTCAGGGTCCTGGGATTGAGCCCCACATTAGCTCCCTGTTTGGCAGGGAGCCAGCTTCTCCCTCTCCCCCTGCCTCTCCCCCCCTGCTCATGCTCACACTTTCTATCTCAAATAAATAAATAAAATCTTTAAAAAAATTAAACCTACAATCTTACTATTTGTTATTGACTGGTGTCACTTGTTCTATACTCCTTTTTCTCTCCTTCCTTGACATTTTGGAGATTATTTGTTACTTTTTTTATTTATACATTCTATAACTACTATCTTGAGAGTACCCTGGTGATTATAATACACCTTAACTAATTTTAACAATTATATAGAGTAGTATATTAATCACATTTTAGATTATGTGGGAATATTAGACTCCTGCACCACAAATATGGCTCAGAGACCAACAGTGTTGGCATCACCTGTGTGCTTGATTAAAATGCAGAATTCTGGGGATCCACCCAAACCTACTGAATCACAGCAGTTTTACAAGAATTTCAGGTGTAACTTATGCTCCTTAAATTCAAGGGACATTGCCTTGGAACACATTTAACTTAATTACCCTTCCTCCTGCCCTTTTCTGTTATTATGGCTATGCAGTTACTTTCTAAAATGCTTTAAAACCCCACAAGTCATGACTAGTATTATTTAACTAGCAAATAGATTTACCCGTCTATTTATCCACATTAGATTGAATCACATATTTATTCTTGTTTCCCTCCTTTTTCTCTACCCTTCCATTCTTTATAGTCACATCTGGAATAATTCTCTATGTGCCAGAACTCCTTCAATATTTTCATTAGTGTGGATCAGCTGATGTTTAACTTGGAAAGCTGGAGTCACTAGGTATAAAATTCTAGTTAATGCTGCCCAAAGTACCTAACAGAATGTTTATGCCATAATAGATGCTCTATATGTTTGGTGAATTGTTTATTTTTAACAATACAATCACTCAATTGATTTGTGTTTAATTTACAACAGAGCAATGGATTTTTTTAATTAGAAAAAAGTGAATTTTTTGCAGAACAGAATAAATCCCCAAGTTCTCTTCTACTTTCTGATTGTGGAAGTAATCTTTATAAAACCACATTGATTGCAAGTCTCAAGGTCTGTAGGCCACTAAAGTTAAAATGTTAAATCATAAAATAAGATAAAATGTTAAATCACTTCAAAGCTTTACAAAATCAAATGAATATGTAAAGGTATCTTATGCAGAAATATTTCAGGTAAGGCTGGAATACTATAGTACAGTGTGTTTGATTTGTGATGAATTTACATTTTATTATAGTTGATCATGAATAGCTCTCAGTAAAGCAGGACTGAAGTATATACAAGGAATTGCAGTTTCTCATGACCTGTGTACACCTTAGTTGGAAAAAGGTGATTGAACCCTGTATCTATAGAACTGTGGTTAAATAAGAATGCACTAAAACTTATATATTCAATTATTGTTGTGAATCTTACTTCAAATTAAAAAGAAAAATCTAGATTTGACAGTATTTAGTTTTTTGTTTGGAGCATGTGTCATCTGTATCATTTTGCTACCTTTTCTGTTTACAATGACAACTGTCAATGTCCAGCAAACAAATAAAAAACCTTAACATAAGTTCTTGTTATGACTATTCTAATAGGCTTCATTTTATGTCCTTTATAATGGGAAGAATGAGAAACTAGAAAATTATTATTTCTCCCTGAAGCTAATTTTTATTGCTGTTTGTAGTCTAAAGTGACCATAAATTAGCACACATTATTTATTTTTTACACATATTGAACATGTATCATGTTATAGTTAGGTAGAATTTTGGAAAATTATTTAGAAAATTAATTAACTGCCACCAATTTAGATTTTAATATGCTTTGAGAAACAGCCAAGGAAAGATATTAAATAATATAAATATATATATAAAAACAAAAAATATAAAAAGATATAAAATAGTGACATTCTAATGTTCAACTGCTCTTATGAAAAGGAAATTCTTATCTATATAAATTTTACATAATGTAATTTAATATCCTTTCCTTTGGTATAAAAAGTATTTGAAGTTAATAAGAATACCAATGACTGAATCAACCAACCCATTTATTTTTACATACATTTTTATAATTTTGCCTGATGAATGAGGTGGTTTTCTTCAGAGCCATGTAGGTCATTTGTGTCAGAAATAGTAGTAGTTTTGAAATTCTTACTATCAGGAACCACCTGCCAAACAACTGGTATCTGTCATTTCAATGTAGCAGATGAGAATTTGGTCAGCTTCTACATATGACATTTATTGGGTAACAAAAATTTTTGAGATATAATTGACATATATAATATTGTATAAATTAATGGTGTACAAAATGTGGATTTGCTACATTTATATATTTCAATATGATTACCTCCAAATTTTCTATGTATGACATCTTTTGGGTGATAGAATATATATATTTTTTTCCATCAAGCTACTATGTAGTACCAAAATGCAAAAGCTTAACATTTTTGGAATTAGGTAATGAAAGAACAAGGAAGCGTAAGTGAGAAGGTAGGAGAATTGGAAAAAAAAAAGACAAGCAATGAAGAGGAGTATGACTAAATATTATCTTTTTGTAATCTATTTGTTATGGTATTTGAGATGTTTTTGATGTTTATTCCTAACAGCATTAAAATTTATCTGTTAGCCCTCCCCAACTCTTTCTCTTGTCAATTTACACATCTCTTAATTTGATCCTATTTTTAAAAAATGGTGTTGATGAAAACAAAAGTCATGGATTGAGTCTTATTTTCCTTATTGGTATTTATTTATATTTAGGAATACTGACTTCCATTTTTTATTCTTTTTGTGCTACCTACATATCAAGGATGTTATATGTATTTCTTACCAAAAGACAACATAATGGTTTGATTAATACATATTGTGAAGTAATTACCATAATAGTTCAGCTAACATCCGTCTTATAAATAAAAGGCTAAGAAAGAAGAAAGGAAAGAAAAAAGTTCTTGTGGTAACTTTAAGACTTACTCTCTTAACAAATTTCCTAAATATCATACAACAGTGTTAACTATATTCATCATGTTATACATTATATACCCTGTACTTATTGATCTTATAATTGGAAGTTTTTACCTTTTGGTCACCTTCTTTCAATTCTACCTCTTCCCACACTCCCTCATTCCCTGTATCTGATAACCACAGATATCATCTCTTTTTCTATGAATTTGATTTTTGCTTATTTAGATTCTACACACAAGTGAGATTATGTAATTTTTTCTCTCTTTGACTTTTTTCACTTAGTGTAATGTCCTAAAGTTCCACTCATGTTGTCACAAATGGTTGGATTGATTCATTTTTTATGGCTGAATAATAATTCATCAAATAGTTAGATGATAGATAGATAGATAGATAGATGATAGCAAGCACAGCTTCTTTATCCATTCAACCATCAGTGGACACATAGGTTGCTTCCATATCTTGGATATTGTAAATAATGCCGCTCTGACCAGGGGGGTACAGATATCTTTTTGGGTTAGTGTTTTCATTTCTTTTGAATATATTTTCAGTAGTAGAATTTTTAGATAGTATGGTAATTATATATTTAATTTTCTGAGGATCTTCCATACTGTTTTCCATAGTAGTTGCACCAATTTATACTACCACTAACAGTACACAAGTGTCCTTTTTTCCCTCACATCCTCATCAGAATTTGTTATCTTTTTATCCTACTGATGATGAAAATGTGGGGAAAACTTTCTTTTTCATGACATTTCTTAGGGAAACACAAAGCATTTTAGATCACACACATTAATCATTTGAGTATCTCCATCTTACTTTGATGAATATTGTCAGAATAGGACACTGAAGGAAATATTTACTGTAGGCCATTTTGTGTTTCATTGTTAGTTGCCAAAGACTGCCTTCTGTACACTGGCCATTTTATGGTGGGAGACAAATCAACAAACAGTGTAATGTCTTTTATTCTGTCTTGGACTGTTAACATTTCCAGCTGTGACAGTGGAAGAGTGGCATTGTGGGAAGTATTATTCTCTATTTCTGAATAAAACAACAGCAATCGAAGGAAGTAAGCCCTGCAGATAAGCTTCCCTTCTTAGCCAACAGGTTGTTAGCAATTTTCCAAGATATATAAGAAAAGTATGCATTTCCATTTTACTAATGTAACAATGGGTATATCTTCAAACCACCAAAAAATTAGGATCCCCTGTGTGAACCTAATATAAGAAAACTATTTGTTCTTTTGGAGAAAGTATTTAACCAAAATGTCTTAGAGTTTGAGTAGTGGAACAGACCTCAGAAAGCCTCACTGTGAGGACAAATTATTGCATATTATTTTGTTTTTTAATTTCCAAGGTGAAGGAATATAACAGGTAATTTTAAACTGTTTAATTATAAAAATTTGATTTTCTTGAGGTGTAATTAACATACTGTTAAATTATCTTCAGGTATACAATGTAATGATTCAACAATTCTACATATTACTCAGTGCTCATCAAAATAAGAATATTTTATCCCCTTTTATTTCACCCCTCCCACACACTCTGCCACTCTGGTACCCACCAGTTTGTTCTTTGTATTTAAGATTCTGTTTTTTTTTTTTTTTTTTGTTATTCCTATTTTGTTTGTTTATTCATTTTGTTCTTTAAATTCCCATATGAGTGAAACATTTTAATTTTTTAAATGGAAGTACAGTTGACACAATGTTATATTAGTTTCAGGTATGCAGCATAGTGATTCAACAAGTTTATACCTTATGCTATGCTCACCTCAAGTATAGCTACCATCTGTCCCTACATAACACACTATTATAATACCATTGACTACACGATTTATCCATTTCATAACTGGAAGTCTATGGCGCCTGTTTCCGTCACCCGTTTTCCCCATCCCCTGTGGCAATCTTCAGTTTATTCTCTATATTTTGTATTCTCTTTTTTGTCGTTTGTTTATTCATTAATTTTTTCAGATGCTATATATGAATGAAATCATGTAGTAATTGTCTTTTTTTCTGACTTATGTCACTTAGGATAATACCTTCTAGGTCCATCCAGGTTCTTGCAAATGGCAATATTTCATTCTTTTTATGGCATTTGATCCCAGGATTGAATGGAGGTTTTACTTTGTGAAAAGCATTTTCTGCATCTACAGAAATGATCATAGGGTTTTTATCCCTTCTCTTCTTGATGTGATATATTGAATTGATTTGTGAATATTGAACTACCCTTGCATCCCAGGAATAAATCTCATTTGATTGTGGTCAATGATTTTTTAATGCATTGTTAGATTCAGTTTGTTAATATTTTATTGAGGATTTCTGCATCTATTTTCACCAGAGATATTGGCCTATAGTTCTCTTTTTTGTAGGCTTTATCTAGTTTTGATATCTGGTTATCACTGGACTCATAGAATGAACTTGGAAGTTTTCCTTCCTCTTCTATTTTTTGAATAGTTTGAGAAGAGTAGGTATTAACTCTTATTTAAATGTTTGGGAGAGTTAATGTGCAAAGCCATCTGGTCCTGAACTTTTGTTGGTTCAGAAATTTTTGAACACTGATTCCATTTCATTATTATTAATTGATTTGTTCAAATTTTCTATCTCTGGGGAGGAGTCAAGATGGCGGAGAAGTAACAGGCTGAGACAACATCAGGTAGCAGGAGATCAGCTAGATAGCTTATCAAACCATTCCAAACACCTACAAATCCAACAGGAGATCAAAGAGAAGAAGAGCAACAGTTCTAGAAACAGAAAATCAACCGCTTTCTGAAAGGTAGGACCAGCGTAGAAGTGAATCCAAAGAGACGGGAAGATAGACCGCGGTGGGGAAGGGCCAGCTCCTGGCAAGTGGTGGAGCAATGAAGCACAGACTTAGGACTTTTAAAAGTCTGCTCCTCGGAGGGACATCACTCTAGAGGCTAAACCAGGGTGAAGCCCATGTGGGGACAGCATGGCCCCAGGTCCCATGGGGTCACAGAAAGATCGGGGGTGTCTGAGTGTCACAGATCTCACGGGTATTAGAGCAGGGAAGCCAGCTACAGCTACAGAGACAGAGCCTGGGAGTGAGCTCTTAGCTCAGGGTTACCTTCAACCATAATCTGTGGCAGAGGCCACTGCTCTGTGAGTGGGGTCCCCACAAGATCTGGGGAGACACATCCTGGAAGAGCTCAGGGATCTGCAGGGTTCAGAGACTCCAGGCAGAGCGGTGTGCCAGAGACAGAGGTGCTTGGTCACAGGCTGGGTGAGCTCAGAGCACAGCCAGAGGCCAGGGAGATGGGAGTGATTGGGCACTATTCTCCGAGGGTGCACTGAGGAGTGGGGCCCCGAGCTCTTGGCTCCTCTGGCCAGAGAGCAGGAGGCCACCATTTTCATTCCTGTCCTCTGGAACTCCATGGAAAGTGTTCAGGGAACAAAAGCTCCCGAAAGCAAACCCGAGCAGATTACTTAGCCTGGCCCCTGGTAAGGGCAGTGCAGTTCTGCCTCGGGCAGACACTTGAGAATCACTACAACAGGCCCCTCCCCCAGAAGATCAATAAGAAATCCAGCCAAGACCAAGTTCACTTACCAAGGAGAACAGTGGAATTCCAGAGAAGGAGAAAGCAAAGCATGGAATTCAGGGCTTTCTCCCCATGATTCTTTAGTCCTTCAAAGTTCATTAACTTTTTTTAATTTAATTTTTTTGTCTGCTAAATTTTCTTTAACTTTTACCCTTTCCTTTTTAAATGTTTTTTAACTAGTTTATCTTAATAATACCTTTCTTAAAAAGAAATAATCTTTTTTGAACCTTCATTATTATAGTTATATTTTATCCTTCATTGTATCTAACTTTATTTTTGTATATTCATAGGGTTTTTTCTTCTAGAAAATTTGGGGTACAACTTCTTTTAATAGATAAAAATACACCCTAAACCTAGCACCAGCTTGTTCTAGTCTCCAGCCGGAGCAAATTCTCTCCACTTTCTTGTTTTTTATTCTCCCAACCAACTTACCTTATCAACTCCATTTTTAGAAATTAAATTTTTTTTTATATTTATAGTCATATTCCATCCCTTCATTGTGTTTACCCTTATATATGTTTTTCATTCTTTAAAATTTTGGGAGGTAGTTTCTTCTAAGAGACTAAAATACTCCCAAAATTAAGTGGGTAACCCTGTTCTAGTCACCAGTCTAATATATATATTATCTTTTTGACATTTTTTCTTTATTTGTTTTCTGTTTTTAATTTTTTTTTTCTGAACTTCTTTTTACCCCCTTTCTCTGCCCCACAATTTGGGGTCTTTTCTGATTTGGTTAAAAACAATTTTCCTGGGGTCTTTGCCACCCTCTTAGTATTTATTTGCTCCTTCATATATTCTTATATGGACAAAATGACAAGGTGGAAAAACTCACCACATAAAAAAGAACAAGAGGCAGTACTGAAGACTAGAGACCTAATCAATACAAACATTGGTAATATATCAGATCTAGAGTTCAGAATGATGATTCTGAAGGTTCTAGCTTGGCTCAAAAAAGGCATGGAAGATATTAGAGAAACTCTGTCCAGAGAAATAAAAGCCCTTTCTGGAGAAATAAAAGAACTAAAATCTAACCAAGTTGAAATTTAAAAAAAAATCTATTAATGAGGTGCAATAAAAAAAAATGGAGGCTCTTACTGCTAGGATAAATGAGGCAGAAGAAAGAATTAGTGATATAGAAGACCAAATGACAGAGAATAAAGAAGCTGAGCAAAAGAGAGACAAACAACTACAGGACCATGAGGGACGAATTCAAGAGATAAGTGATACCATAAGATGAAACAACATTAGGATAATTGGGATTCCAGAAGAAGAAGAAAGAGAAAGGGGAGCAGAAGGCATATTGGAGAGAATTATTTTAGAGAATTTCCCTAATATGGCAATGGGAACAAGCATCAAAATCCAGGAGGCACAGAGAACCCCCCTCAAAATCAATAAGAATAGGTCCACATCTCGTCATCTAATAGTAAAATTTACAAGTCTTAGTGACAAAGAGAAAATCCTGAAAGCAGCCTGGGACAAGAAATCTGTAAAATACAATGGTAAAAATATTAGATTGGCAGTGGACTTATGCACAGAGACCTGGCAGGCCAGAAAGAACTGGCATGATATATTCAGAGAACTAAATGAGAAAATCATGCAGCTAAGAATACTATATCCAGCTAGGCTATCATTGAAAATAGAAGGAGAGATAGAAAGCTTCCAAGACAAACAAAAACTGAAAGAATTTGCAAACACCAAACCAGATCTACAGGAAATATTGAAAGGGGTCCTCTAAGCAAAGAGAGACCCTAAAAGTAGTAGATCAGAAAGGAACAGAGAGAGAGCTTTGTGCAGTGGCAGTATCGTAGCCAATGAGGTTTATCCGAGGTGCGATTATTGCCAATAGAAAGGAACAGAGATAATATACAGTAACAGTCACCTTACAGGCAATACAATGGCAATTAATTCATATCTCTCAATAGTTAACCTGAATATAAATGGGCTAAATGCCCCAATCAAAAGACACAGGGTATCAGAATGGATAAAAAAATAAAACCCATCAGTATGCTGCCTACAAGAAACTCATTTTAGACCTGAAGACACCTCCAGATTTAAAGTGAGGGCGTAGAAAACAATTTACCATGCTAATGGACTTCAGAAGAAAGCTGGGGTGGCAATCCTTCTATCAGATCAATTAGATTTTAAGCCAAAGACTATAATAGAGGAAGATGAGGAAGATGAGGAAGGACACTATATCATACTCAAAGGGTCTGTCCAACAAGAAGACCTAACAATCTTAAATATCTATGCCCCTAACATGGGAGCAGCCAACTATATAAGCTAATTAATAACAAAATCAAAGAAACACATCGACAATAATACAATAATAGTAGGGGACTTTAACACTCCCCTCACTGAAATGGACAGATCGTCCAAGCAAAAGATCAACAAGGAAATAAAGGCCTTAACACATTGGACCAGGTGGACATCACAGATATATTCAGAACACTCCATCCCAAAGCAACAGAATACACATTCTTCTCTAGTGCACATGAAACATTCTCCAGAATAGACCACATCCTGGGTCATAAATCAGGTCTCAACCAGTACCAAAAGATTGGAATCATTCCCTGCATACTTTCAGACCACAATGCTCTGAAGCTAGAACTCAATCACAAGAGGAAATTTAGAAAGAACCCAAATACATGGAGACTAAACAGCAACCTTCTAAAGAATGAATGTGTCATCCAGGAAATTAAAGAAGAATTGAAAAAATTCATGGAAACAAATGAT